>NC_142880.1:70184621-70336136 GCF_051225735.1 Oryctolagus cuniculus | reverse complement strand
CTGGATAAACACCAAAGTGTAAAAACAAATCTCCTGCCTGATATGGAAGTGACTAGGTAAATTCTGGTGAATATTTGAACTTAAAGAAAATGTGTATTTGGAGATAGATTAGTCATTTATTTAATAAAGCAAAGAATGTGCACAAGCAGAGAGAATGAAAACAAGTGTGCATTCATAAAATATAGGCCATATTCTTAAATTAAGGTAGTAATTGATGCCCTGACAGCATGAATTTCAAGCACCCAAAATACCTCTGACTGTTGCAAATTGATGCTACACTTGGCTTAATCTATTTTTCATTTTGTAGATGATCAAAGCATCATACTCTAGCCCTGATTATACTAGCAGGTGTGCACCAGGTAATCAACTTGACTAATATCCACCTGGGGTCAAGTATGCAGCGTGAAAATCATTAAGGTTAAGTCTTTGAGCCTCACTTATTATGGAAGGAGTACTGTAGAGAAGAGTGGTTAATTAGATGAGTATTTATATAATGAAGATTTGATTTTTCTCTTTAGTTTTATTACAAAATTACATAGGATGGGGCCTTTTTGGTGATTTCCTCGCATAAACAAATGTTTGGGTGAATACTAAAGTACCTAATGAGACAAATAATATTACAAAACAAAGACATCACAAGACTGAGTATGGGGATATTTCAGGAAATTGAGCTTAATATTCGACCCTAGTGAGGACTCCTGGGGTACTAACGCTTTATTCTTAGTGCAAGTGTTGGTAATGAGTGTAATCAGCTGACAAAAAACTAATGCATCTGTACACTTAAGTGCATTTGTGTGTGTGTGTGTGTATGTCTGTGCTCTGTATTTTAATAAAATGTTTAAAAAATAAAATGTTGTCCTGTTGGGCTAATGGATTCGCCTACCTTTCAAGATGTGTGAGGTCAGCAATCCCTTCTCCACCACTCTTGTTCAAATATTCAAAGAGATAGTCCTAGTTATGACATTTAGGAATCCTTTTCCCCCATATAAGTGAGGTCAGTGACTCTGGAAAATAAGAACATTCTAAAAGAGCATCATTTTAGTAAACACTCAGAGTGCAGTAACTAGGTAGTTCCTAGACATCACTTTAAGAATGACTGTTTTGTGGAGGGGAGAAAGTGAAGCTGGTTTCTAAATACTGATTCTCTAGAACCGACACTTTCATTTGAGTTAAAATTTGCAAGATTAGTTATGCATTACAGAAAATCTAGTAAAAATTTTTAATTGAGACTTACAAGTCATTACTTTGTTATTGTAACAGGCAGATCCCATTATTAGTAAAAATCCACATGTGTACACGCACAAATTATTTTACATTTTGCTTTCTAATCAACTGTGCAGACACAGCGTTTTCACCCCTCTACAGCTACAGCCAGGATATCCTCAGTTCACACAGAATCATTCTTGTCGCACACATCTTCAATCTTAACATTAAGAGTTCTCTAGAGGGCAGAGATGTGGCTTAGCTGATTAAGCCTCCACCTACAGTGCAGGCATCCCATATGGGCACTGGTTCCCTACCCGTCTGTGCCACTTCTAAGCCAGTTCCCTGCTAATGTCCTGGGAAAGCAGCAGAAGATGTCCCAAGTACTGGGACTCTGCACCCATATGGAAGACCTGGAAGAAGCTCCCAGGTCCTGGGTCCACTTAGCCCTGGCCAAAGCAGCCATCTGGAGAGTGAAACAATTGATGGAAGATCTCAATCACTCTATTTCTCCCACCTCTGTAACTCTGCTTCTCAAATAAATAAATAAATCATTTAAAAAGGAGTTCTCTATTCAGACGTTCAAGGAAGATAGCAGAGGACATGTAGAAACAGTTATTTGGTCAGACTTTTAACAATTTCCTGTATATTTTTTATTCCCAGATCCCAAATCTTCTCCCTTTAATGGCCTTCAAGTAATTAAGCTGTTTCTCTCTTCTCTGCTTTTAACATGTTTTCTTATTTCAGTCCCTCTTTCTAGCTTCCCTGATTTCAGATGTTCGGTGTCCAGTTATCACAGTTGAGGACACTTTACACTTTTTTAAATAGTAAGAGTGAGAGTGTCTGATGATCTTACACTATTAAATTTGTTCTTATAAGTGGATGTATGCTTCATTTTGAAGAACTAAATAACTACTTCATCAGACCAGTATTATGCAAAAAATAAACATATAAAATAGATAAGTAGAATCTAGGTGCACAAAGTAAAAGGACTAAGGTTTTTTAGGAGATAAAAATGAGTCAGCAAAGAGATAAATCCCAGAACTGAGTTAATTAAGACTAGGGTGAGTCAGGAGGCAGAAGGCAAGACACTAATGGAACAAGTGGAAGATATATTGAGAGCTAAAACGTTGCAGGAAACTTGAAGAGTGCAGTGACCTAAAAGCCCAGTAGAGTTAGAAATTTATATGATCTTGTCTTAGCGACTCTGGAGAAGGTAATTTTTTTTCACAGTCAGTCATGGACAAGGACAAAAATGGAATGAAAGGAAATATGTGTTAAAGGAATAT
Source organism: Oryctolagus cuniculus (assembly GCF_051225735.1). Lineage (NCBI taxonomy): Eukaryota > Metazoa > Chordata > Mammalia > Lagomorpha > Leporidae > Oryctolagus > Oryctolagus cuniculus. Next base: position 70,333,644 of record NC_142880.1, on the reverse strand, counting down.
GTAGTTGTAGTCCACAGCTGCAATAGAAATGTTTAGGAAAATTATCACATTTAACCCTTCAACCACTGTTTTTGGTAAGTGTTATCTGTTTTTACTGAAGTGAAAACTGAGACTCAGGGGAAACTATTAGAGTTCATATGACTACTATATAGAAATTTAATATTGAATCCAAAATTCATATTTATATCTTTCTGCCAAAGAGAAAACAGGAATAAAGAGCTCATAAGAATTAAAAACAAAACCACGACTTGAGAGATTATACACGGGCACACACACACACACACACACTGCCATAATACCTCTTATTCATTCATCATATGTTACTGAATCAGCATGAGTCACTCACTTAGGTACTATAGGGTATAAGAAATAGCAGTGAACAAGACAGATAAAGGATTGATGATAAACACACTGTGTACCTCTGATTCTCTCACTTGAATCTGATGGTATTTTTATTCAATTAGATTTGGTAAAGTAGCTGGAATAAATTATATACCCAAGAAAAACAGTAGAAGAGACTACACATGAAAATATCAAGACTTAGAAATGTAGCGGAGCAGTGCTGTGGCGTAGCAGGTTAATGCTAGTTCTAGTCCCAGCTGCTCCACTTCCTGTCCAGCTCTCTGATGTGGCCTGGGAAAGCAGTAGAGGATGGCCCAAGTCCTTGGGCACCTGCATCTGCATGAGAGACCTAGAGGAGGCTCCTGGCTCTTGGCTTCGGATCGGCGCAGCTCTGGCCGTTGTGGCCATCTGGGGAGTGAAAAAGCAGATGGAAGACCTCTCTCTCTCTCTCTCTCTCTCTCTCTCTCTCTTTCTCGCTGCCTCTCCTCTCTCTGTGTAACTTTGACTTTCAAGTAAAATAAATAAATCTTTAAAAAAAGAAATGTAGTCCAAGATCAAGCTTTCCTTTTACTTGTGTAGGTAGTTTTCTTTTTTTTAAGTAATTAGTAACAATAAGGAAACTTAAGATATCATCAATGAAGAAGGCATTTTTTTCACTCCACCACTTCATTTCTTTAGGATCCACAAGATGTTAATTTTTAAAAATTTTTCTTGTTTATTGGATGTCATTAGAGCATGTGATGTTCCAAGAAAAATGGGCAGAAGGTATAGAGACTTCTGCAATGCCTCCTGCCCTCACTCCACACCCCCCCCCCCACACACATTCTCTCTCTCTCCCTAATTAGCAACACCTCTCACCAGAGTGGAACATTCGTTATTACTGGTGAAGCTGCAGTGACACATCATTATTACCCAAAGTCCACAGCTTACATGTAGATTCAGACTTGGTATTGTACATTCTGTACATTTTCACAAAGCTATAATGGCTTGTATCCACCGCTGTAGTTAGTGTTAGTAACAAAGTTAGTGATAAAGTGTTAGTAATAAAGAGTAGATTCACCGCTCTAAAAATCTTAATTGTCCTTCCCTACCTACCCCCCAAAACCAAGGCCACCAGTGAACTTTTTACTGTCTTCATTATTTTGCCTTTACAGAATGCCCTGTATTTGGAAATCTTATATGTAGACTTTTCTGGTTATCTTTTCTCACTAAGTTATATGTTTTTAAGTTCCCACCATGTCTTTTCAGAGCTTGATCTCTCATTTATTTTTAGAGCTGAATAACATCCATCGAGTGAATGTATCACTTTGTTTTTCCACTTATCTCTTGAAGGTGGTTTAGAATTGTTGGCAATTATGAATAAAGCTATAATGAACACCCTTATGCAGGTTCTCGTGTGGGCTTAAGTTCCCAACTGTATTGAGTAAACGCAGTTGTCTCTTTTACATTCATGCTGGATTGGATCCAGGACCCACTATGGATACCAAAATCCATGGATGCTCAAATCTCTTATATGAAAAGGCACAGTTGGCCAGTGCTATGGCACAGCAGGTTAAAGCACTAGCCTGAAGCGCCAGCATCCCATATGAGTGCTGGTTCTAGTCCCGGCTGCTCCATTTCCTAACCAGCTCCCTGCTGTGGTCTGGGAAAGCACTAGAAGATGGTCCAAGTCCTTGCACCCCTGCACCCTCATGGGAGACCTGGAAGAAGCACCTGGCTCCTGATTTTGGATCGGCTCAGCTCTGGCCATTGCATTAGCATTAATTTTATATAGGTTTTTCAAAGCATTCATGGAAAAATGGAATTAAGAGATAATTCACATTTAACATAAATATTTTAAGTATCTTCACATGTATTTCTTTTTCCTTCAAGTTATATTATTCACATTTATTATGAGAGTCCTACAATTATGAAGTCCCATTTCTTCCTTCAAGGCCTTTGTGCGGTTATTATTTATACATTTACTTCTATGTATGTTATAAAAATCCTGTACATTGCTGCTGCTTTTACTCTGAAACTTTGATTATGCAGTTTAAAATAGCAAGCCAAATATTTTAACAATTCACCATGTATTAACTATTTTTATGTAGATCTAAGTTGCCATATGCTATAATTTTCCTTCTGTCTTCAGTGAGTTTCTAGCATTCTTCTCTTAGAAGAGTACAGCTTGCTTCACCAATCCCATCAGCTCCAGACACTGGATGATAAATCTTAATCATCATGCCATAGCAACAGCCTGAAAATACCACTACCATCATCTCCACAAATAAGTCTCCAGTCACTCTTTTATTCTTTTGTGTCATTATTACTTCAACATCACAAATTCAACATTTGGAATGCATATGTTTGCCCAGCTTCACCTTGCTTATGTTCCCATACCTGAGCTGCCCTTGTAGCTGAAAACGTGAACATGTTCAATTTCAGGCAACACACACACACACACACACACACACAGATGAGCAGTGGGGAGCATTTCATAAGTAGAAGAGAAGTTTTCAAAGGATGAGACGATAAGTTAAGTTTTCCATACACCTCAATTATCATTCAGTTCACTTGCATGAAGTGTTTGATGGGCCTATCTTAGGCTTCTTCAGGCTCCTGCCATGTATTTAAGTCTTTTCTCAATTTCTTAAATTACCCAAGGCTTTGGTTATCATAGATCATGTCCTGGGAATGTTTTGCATTTTTTTCTGGCAAGATGTATTATTAGAATAGATTATAGATGCATACTACTGGAACAAAGAGAAAACGGTCACTTGTAATTTTGAGTGAGATGACCTTGTCTATATCTCTGCTTAGCCTTTGTACATTTGTTTCCTCAAGTGTAGAAATGGTAATGAGCCTACCTCAGATGGATATTGATTAGATAATGTGATCTTCTAAAGCTATTTAGAGAAACCCCTGAAGAGCTAAATATGGATGTAAGACAAATTGTGAGTGGGTAGTGGATAGGAAGAGTATATGAATTGTGGGTGTAAAATTAGGTCTTATATCCCAGAGGTTGCTTTTTAAAGCCATATATAAATATATATATATATGTATGTATGAGTGTATATATATATATATATATATATACACTCATTTCAAGTCTAAAGGTCATAGCAAAGCAAAGTATGCTACTGGAATATCATTTAATCTTTGTTGCCCAATGAAAAATTATATATATATATATATACACATTATATATATATATATATATGTATGTGTGTGTGTGTATGTAAAATCCTTCCCTGCTGTTTTTCTCCCTCCTGATTAATGGTGCTTCAGAGGAGTTGCTCTTCTCCCTCTACCATTTCACAGTCTCTTCAATGCTTGATTTTCTTGGAAGAAGGTTCCCATGATACTTTTAAGAGCCTTGTATACAAGGAGCTGATTATTTAATTTAAAAGAGATGGTGGGTTAACTCAGAGCACTCCTGTTTCATTTAACTACAATCCATGTGGACATAAAGCTATCCCACAAAATTAAATTGGGTGACACAAAAATTAAAGAGGAAATGTTGTATAGGTAAAAGAATAGACAGGTAGATAGGGACATATTTGATAAAACATATATGGCAAGCTATTCACTAAATAATCTAGGTGGTAGTTAGATGATAGTTCACCATATAATCTTTTAAAGTTTAAGTAAATAAATTCATTCATTTCAAAGTAAAATGTTGGAGGTAATATATTTTGGAGCTAGTGAAAACTTTGGATTTTATAAAGTACACAAAAATCATCATTATAAGACAATCATTGGATTCAAGAACGTTCAAGGGAATAAGTGAATGGAATGAATGTCACAAATATTATAATGATTCAAGAAGCATAAGGAGACTGATAAAATGCATAGCTAGTTGGTGGCAAAATCAAAGCTTAACTCAGCTTTCCTCTATAATGCTAAATTCCTAAATTGATAAAAAGTAACATGATAGGTGATTTTAAAACCATGGTAAAAATTTAAAAATAAGAATGAGATAAACAGGGAAACTCCACTTATATAAATTAGAATCATATAAAATTAGAAAATTATTTTTAACTTTAGTATATGTATGAACATTTATGAGTTGGAAGAATGGGACTAGGATCAGGGGTAAAGATAAACACTTTAAAATTAAAAATAATGAATCATGGCATCAAATAATGATTACTTCATGCCAAGAACTAAGAATAATATTATCTAATTTTGAATAGTTGAATTACAAAGAAATATAAAAGATAAAAGGTTAAGCTGGGATTCTTAAATTAGTATTGAAGAATGCCTGGTGGGTCATAGATAATTGCAAGGATTCCTATTTCTATTTTATCACAGAAATTAAATGCAAAAACATCCAGCAAATATTTCCTAGAAATTAATCTTACTCAAGCATCAAATGGTTTGCCTCTTGCATGAGTGACTTTTAAAGCTTTCAAAAAGCTGATGAGAGAAATGAGGAGAGGATCCTTGCTTTAAATGCAATATTGAATTCAGTATGGTTCTTGACCTTGATAGGGACAATTGATGACTATAATATTATACAAGCATAAAGAACCAGCAAAATGTACATATTCATGTATCTGCAACTGGTGCATGTATAGAGGCATTAGTTTCCTGAAGCCAATTACAGGCTTTTTCTGGAGAAATGGGCCACTATTAATTATCACATATCTAGATAGACACTTTGAGTGGTTTGAAAAATGCTTTACATGCATTCTACATCTATTATAACATAGGATTTTAACTAATAATTAACAGAAACTTCTGTTAGATTGAGTCAAACATGTAACACTTTTGCAAATGGTATAATCTTGTACAAGAACTTTCAAAGCTTTAGCTTTAACCTGTTCTAGTGAAAGTTAATAATATCTTCTTCTTAATATATAATATGGAAATTTTCTCTATGAATCAGTCTTTCCTGTGCTTTCTGATTTGTCATACGTGGCTCTTCATTGCCTATCAAACTTTGTTGGTTATCACTCAAACTCTCTGGCATCCTTTTTTGACCAGCAGTGCCATGTCTTACCATGCCTTGTTTTCCCACGTCTTTGTGACTTTCTACACATGTCTGTCCACTTGAACTTATTTACTCTTCTTTAACTCAGTGACCACTCATGTATCCTTGATCAGTTTAGATGTCATTCCCTCCAGAAGTGCCTATATCACTCCTCAGGAGCAGTTGGGTCTGATCATATGTTACTGCCATAACAATATATGTTAGCATTCAACACACTGCCATTTACCATTGTACTTATCTGTCTTCTTATCTGTATTCTGTGCTTTGAAGACAAAAACCCAAAACTTCTAACCTATATTTATTCTTGGCACTTGGTTAGTTCTTTACTATTGAGTGACTCAGGAGATTCTGAGTAAATGAATAACTGTTAATTTAATAGGTATACTGACTGACATACTGGCACTTTATATAAAAATTGTTAGATTAAACTGAATTTTAGTCTTATATGACATTTTCTTCTAAGTAACAAGAAAGAGTGGAGCAGAGTACATTAAGTTAATGTACTCCGGGAATACTCTGGGAAATAAGAGTTATAGGGGTGACCTGGCATCCAGGCGTGCCTGGGATGCAGTCCATCTATCAAATACAATGTGCCCCAAAGATCTTTGCAATAGTGATCCTCTTCTATGGAAGCACAATGATTCTACTAATAATTGTTTGTACTCTCCCAGGCACCTCTAGATAATTTGTTTCACTCTGTCTCATTCATATTTCTACTAATTCATGTTTTCCAAAGCATCATGAATATTTTAACCATTTCTCTAGGTAAGTTTTGTGTTTTGTTCTTGCTGTTTTTACTAACAAAAATTATGTAAATATCTAATCCATAGTTTTTAATCATTACTGAAACTACCACTTGGGGCAAGCATTGTAGTAGAGTGGGTTAAGTGCATCCCATATGAGAGTGCCAGTTCAAGCCCTGCTAATGCACTTGGAAAGGGAGCTTCCTGCTAATGCACTTGGAAAGGGAGAAGATGATGGACAAAGTGCTGAGGTTCCTGCTACCCACATTGGAAACCTGGTTGGATTTATGGGCTCCTGGCTTTGGCCTCTCCAGTCCTGGCTGTTGCGGGCATTGGGGGAGTAAGTCAACAGATGGAAGATCTCTCTGTGTCTCTTCCTCTCTGTCACTCTGCCTTTCTCTATATAGATATATATAAATGAATAAATAAAAAAAAAACTTTTAAAAAACTGTTCTCTTTAAATAAGTAAAGTAGGATGCCACTGGCACCTATGTTCAGAGAAAAATTGGCATCCAACCACATCACTTGGGGGTAAGGTAATAGGGCTATTTAGTAAAAAGTGCAGCATGAAAAGCTACTTCTGACAACTCTGATCAGCTCCTTAGAGCATACTTGTCTCTAGAGTATCGACTAACATTATGTAATTCATTCTTTCTGCCTTCATTACACTAATGCATTCCATTATTGTCTGCACTAGTTTATGCTCAACTACTGATGAATCTCTAATAAGTTTGGCATACCTCTTTGGGTAACTCTTTAAATGTAGTGAATTGCCATTTCAAAATCTTCAAGCAGGGCAAAACAATATGCAAAACACAAATAACAACACCAGTTCATATAATAATGAAACTTTTACAGCCGGTGCCACGGCTCACTAGGCTAATCCTCCGCCTTGTGGCGCCGGCACACCAAGTTCTAGTCCCGGTCAGGGCGCCGGATTCTGTCCCGGTTGCCCTTCTTCCAGGCCAGCTCTCTGCTATGGCCAGGGAGTGCAGTGGAGGATGGCCCAAGTCCTTGGGCCCTGCACCCCATGGGAGACCAGGAGAAGCACCTGTCTCCTGCCATTGGTTCAGCGCAGTTCGCCGGCTGTGGCGGCCATTGGAGGGTGAACCAACGGCAAAGGAAGACCTTTCTCTCTGTCTCTCTCTCTCACTGTCCACTCTGCCTGTCAAAAATAATAATAATAATAATAATGAAACTTTTAGAAATTGAGTAGGCAAAAAGGAATTTCTTTTATTATTATTTGACAGGTAGAGTTATAGACAGTGAGAGTGAGAGAGAGACAGAGAGAAAGGTCTTCCTTCCATTGGTTCACTCCCCAAATGGCCGCTACAGCCGGCGCTGTGCCGATCTAAAGCCAGGAGCCAGGTGCTTCTCGTGGTCTCCCATGCAGGTACAGGGGCCCAGGCACTTGGGCCATTCTCCACTGCTTTCCCAAGCCACAGCAGAGAGCTGGACTGGAAGAGGAGCAACCGGGATAAGAACCCAGTGCCTATAAGGGATGCTGGAACCGCAGGCAGATGATTAACCAGGTGAGCCAAATTATCAAATGCCCGGGGCCAGCGCAGTAGGTTAATACTCTGCCTGTGGCGTCGGCATCCCATATGGGCTCTGGTTCTCGTCCTGCCGCTCCTCTTCCAATTCAGTTCTCTGCTATGGCCTGGGAAAGCAGTAGAGAATGACCCGAGTCCTTGGGCCCCTGCACCCACATGGGAGACTGGGAAGAAGCTCCTGGCTCCTGGCTTTGGATGGGCACAGCTCCAACCGTTGAGGCCATTTGGGGAGTGAACCAACGGATAGAAGACCTTTCTTTCTGTCTCTCCCTCTGACTGTCTGTAACTCTACCTCTCAAATGAATAAATAAAAATCTTTAAAAAATTATCAAATAACCATGCAAAAACAAACAAAACAAAGGAAAACACAACTATTTTGTTTCCTGAGATGAGGGAAAAAAAAAGTGAACAAGCAAAAATAAGAATAGGGCTACCTTGTCTAGAACCATCTGCTAAATTCATAAAGCCCTGGGGGCCTTTTTTGGAAAAATGCTAACTTACACATAAAAAAATTAAAACCCTTTATTTTGACTTCTGCAGTATGGCCTCTGGAGGAATTCTGTGATACTTGTGTGGTGGGCAGAAGGGTACCTGGCGGGATTTATTCCAGGTTCTTTCCTTCATGCATGAAAAATTCAAAGTGGTTGTATGAATATGCAGGGATACATGATCAATTCAGAGCAGTGAAAAAATGTAGGCAAGGAGGGAGAGAGAAGGAGAAAGAGAGAGAGAACAAAAAGCGAAAGCACAAGAAGACATAGACAAGGTATGGAAAAAGAGTAGGGGGGTCCTCTCAAAATTAAAAATAGAACTACTTTATGATTCAGCTATGCTGCTCCTGGGAATGCATCCAAAGTAAGTGAAATTAGCACTTGAAAGAGTTAACTGCACTCTCATGCTTATAGCAGTTCAATTCACAATAGCAAAGATATGAAATCAATCTTTATCCAATCAATCATTAGCTGATGATTGGATAAAGAAAATGTGTTACATAGACACAATGGAATATTATTCATCCATAAAAATAATGAAACCCTGACATTTTTAACAAAATGGATTGAACTGAAGATCATTATGCTAAGTGAAATAAGCCAGTCTCAGATAGACAAATATCACAGATTTCTTTTAATTGTGAAAAATTGTGTGGGTGTCATATCATTTGATGTATAATTATGAATATTGCTTCATTGAATCATACTATGTAAATGACATATACCCCTATTTCCGTATGTTATGATCATTGCATGAATCCTTTACTATGGGCTATTAATATCTTTGTTTTCAGGAAAATAAAATAAAATTTCAAAAGGAAGAAAAAGAAAGCAAAACTCCCTCAACTAAGCTATGCAGTCCTTTTTTTTTATCTGGAGGCATAAGGGATGAAGTCTGGGATGGAGCTTAATTGAATATTCAGAAAGGGTGAATTTTTGGATGTGTGGCTTGAATATAGCCTATTCCCATGCTCTTTTTCAACATACTGAAAGGATCATGTGTGAGATACTTAATGGGAGTGGGAGTGCCAGCCATGGTTTTATTATAATTACATTGTAATGACCTAAAGGTCATCACAGGTGCATATACTGCAATTATATTAGATATTTACACTTGGGATGGTTCTAAGCTTACAACATTATGGAACTTGTGCTTTCCACTGCATGGAAAGAGAAGTGAGGCTTGGTGATGCATGGAAGGCTGGCATGAGTGGTACATAGAACAGGATGTGGGAGTGGTACACAGAAAGGAAGGGGAATTTAGATGGGCATTGAAAGGGAGCTGTCGTGGGAGCAAGGCTTGGCTGTCATGCAGCCTGTCTGGGCTCTTATGCAGGTCCTGGCTACAGTGGTCCTTTTGTGGTTAGCTCTCAAATCTTTCTCACCATAGATCACCTCAGAGCTGCCAAATGCAGGCCTGTGCTGCTGCTGAGTGGTGGTCAGAGCTGTCCATCAGTGATCCACACTGCTTTGAGGATCCCCTACAGCTGTCAAACCATGGCTCAGCTATGGCTATCAGAAGTCAGCTCATTTCTGCCACCGAATACTACCTGCTTCCCTACATCACATGTACACTTACAGATATGTAACTGTGTAAAGAAACTGAAGTGGTTATTTTTAAATTAGTTGCATTCTGGTAGCATTATGTTTTACTTCCCTTAATAATTACTGTGTCTTTTCCACCCCCAACCACCAAGCAAAGGAGAAGACATTGGTGATTAGCTCTTTTGAAAAACTGAACTTATTTATTTTAATTTCAAAGCTTCCTTTCTTGAAATTTATCCCAGATTGCTAGTGATCCTGAAAATTTTTTCATGTGTCTGTTGGTCATTTGGATTTCCTCTTTTGAAAAATGTCTATTGAGGTCCTTGGCCCATCTCTTAAGCGGGTTGTTTGTTTTGTTGTTGTGGAGTTTCTTGATCTCTGTAGATTCTGGATATTAATCCTTTCTCGGTGGCATAGTTTGCAAATATTTTTTCCCATTCTGTCGGTTGCCTCTTCATTTCCTGATTGTTTCTTTTGCCATACAGAAACTTCTCAATTTGATGTAATCCCAATTGTTAATTTTGGCTTTGACTGCCTGTGCCTCTGGGGTCTTTTCCAAGAAGTCTTTGCCTGTGCCTATATCTTGCAGGGTTTCTCCGATGTTCTCTAATAATTTGATGGTGTCGGGTTGTAGATTTAGATCTTTAATCCCTGTTGAGTGAATTTTTGTGTAAGATGTAAAGGTAGGGGTCTTGCTTCATGCTTCTGCAGGTGGAAATCCAGTTTTCCCAGCACCATTTGTTGAATAGACTATCCTTGCTCCAGGAATTGGTTTTAGATCCTTGATCAAATATAAGTTGGCTATAGATTTTTGGATTGATTTCTGGTGTTTCTATTCTGTTCCATTGGTCTATCCACCTGTTTATGTTCCAGTACCATGCTGTTTTGATAATAACTGTCCTGTAGTATGTCCTGAAATCTGGTATTGTGATGCCTCTGGCTTTGTTTTTGTTGTTCAAGATTGCTTTAGCTATTCGAGGTCTCCTGTGTCTCCATATGAATTTCAGCATCATTTTTTCCAGATCTGAGAAGAAGGTCTTTGGTATTTTGATTGGTATAGCATTGAATGTATAAATTGCTTTTGGGAGAATGGACATTTTGATGATATTGATTCTTCCAATCCATGAGCATGGAAGATTTTTCCATTTTTTTGGTATCCTCTTCTATTTCTTTCTTTAAGATTTTTTAATCCTCATCATAGATATCTTTAATGTCCTTGGTTAAGTTTATTCCAAGGTATTTGATTGTTTTTGTTGCTATTGTGAATGGGATTGATCTTAGAAGTTCTTCCTCAGCCATGGCATTGCCTGTGTATACAAAGGCTGTTGATGTTTGTGCATTGATTTTATATCCTGATACTTTGCCAAATTCTTCTATGAGAAAAAATCTTCAGGATCACTAGCAATCAAGGAAATGCACATCAAAACCACAATGAGGTTTCACCTCACCCCGGTTAGAATAGCTCACATACAGAAATCTACCAACAATAGATGCTGGCGAGGATGAGGGGAAAAAGGGACACTAACCCACTGTTGGTGGGAATGCAAACTGGTAAAGCCACTACGGAAGTCAGTCAGGAGATTCCTCAGAAACCTGAATATAATCCTACCATACAACCCAGCCATCCCATTTCTTGGAATTTACCCAAAGGAAATTAAATTGGCAAATAAAAGAGCTGCCTACAGCTCAATGTTTATTGCAACTCAATTCACAATAGCTAAGACCTGGAATCAACCTAAATGCCCATCAACAGTAGATTGGATAAAGGAATTATGGGATATGTACTCTATAGAATACTATACAGCAGTAAAACAAAATGAAATTTGCAACAAAATGGAGGACTCTGGAAATCATCATGTTGAGTGAGTTAAGCCAGTCCCAAAGGGACAAATATCATATGTTCTCCCTGATCGGTGACAACTAATTGAGCACAAAAAAGGAAACTTGTTGAAGTGAAATGGACACTATGAGAAACGGTGACTTAATCAGCCCTTGTCCTGACTATTGAGGAACAACTTATATATATTGCTTTAATTATTTTTTTGTTTTACTTAATACTATTGTTGAACTCTTTAATTAACACACAATTATTCTTAGGTGTTTAAATTTAACTGAAAAGGTGATCCCTGTTAAATATAAGAGTGGGATAAGAGAGGGAGGAGATGTACAGTTTGGCACATGCTCAATTGGACTTACCTCTAATGGTAGAGCTAAAAACGTGCCAGGGGATTCCAATTCAATCCCATCAAGGTGGCATGGACCAATGCCATCTCACTAGTCAAAGTGATTGGTTTCAGTTCTTAATTGATCCTATTGATAGTTTAAAATCAAAAGGATCACATAAACAAGACTAGTGTCTGCTAATACTAACTGATAGAATTAAAAAGGAGAGAATGATCCAACATGGAAAGTGGGATACAGAGCAAACTCATAGAATGGCAGATGTCCTAAACAGCACTCTGGCCTCAGAATCAGCCCTTAAGGCATTTGGATCTGGCTGAAGAGCCCATGAGAGTATTTTAGGCATGGAATGCAAAGACACTCTGGGAAAAAAAAAAAAAGACCTAAATGAAAGATCTCTGTGAGTGAGATTCCAGCAGAAAGAATGGGCTATCAAAGAAGGAGGTACCTTTCTCTGAAGGGAGAAGAGAACTTCCACTTTGACTATGGTCTTGTCTAAACAAGATAGGAGTTGGCAAACTCAAAAGGCTTCCATAGCCTTCGCAACTCATGACAAGAGCCTAGGGTGATTACTGACACCATAAATAAAAGTGACCATTTTTAAGTCAACAACAGGAGTCACTGTGCACTTACTCCCCATGTAGGGTCTCTGTCCTTAATGTGCTGTATTATGTGAGTTAATGGTATAATTAGTACTCAAACAGTATTTTACACTTTATGTTTCTGTGTGGCTGCAAACTGTTGAAATCTTTACTTAATATATACTAAATTTATCTTCTGTATATAAAGATAATTGAAAATGAATCTAGATGTGAATGGGATGGGAGAGGGAGCAGGAGATGGAATAGTTGTGGGTGGGAGGGAGGTTATGGGGGGGAAAAGCCACTATAATCCAAAAGTTGTACTTTGTAGATTTATATTTATTACATAAAAGTTAAAAAAATTATCCCAGAGATAAGGTAGCACAATCTAGGAAGCCAAGACAAGAACTGTAAAGTTTGAGAAACATTTGAGGAATTGGTAGGGACTCTACTTACAGGTGGAATTAGAAGCAAATCAGCCATGGACGAAATAACATGAAATAAATCACGGAAAATAACATACTCAGAATGTGCCAGGCATCTAGTTTAGAGGGAGCAAGGGTTCCATGTGCTAGCAGAAAAGCAGAAACATAGGAAAGGAAATCTTCGTACTAAATAATGTTTAATAGCTCCAGGTATCATTATCAGGGCTGGAGCTTTTGACATAATTGATGATTAATATACACAACCGCTAGTACTGAGCTGAACACATCTAGGTAGTATAAATGACACCAGGTATTTTCTGTGATGAATATCTTCCATGTTGAAAGCTTCTTAAGGAGGGGTCTCAGACTTCTAATAGCTTCATTATGTAATATGTGATCTCCACATCATCTTCTCTTGCCATCTTCCCAAATGAAATAAGGATAGACATATTTATTTCCATTTTTTTCTCAGAAACCATGTAAATGTCGATGTAAATAGGAGGTTCAAGATTATTTTATTCACAATATTTCAGTGTGCCCATTTGTTTCCTCAGTGTTACTTCTGTGCTCACTCTGAGATGAGAAGCCTGTAAGCATTTCATGGTGAAAATAGCAAGTAAAAATCTGTGTATGTGTGTCTCACGTACAGTAATTGCATAATAAAAATCAGTTACTCAGCAAGTGCATACAGAAATTACTTACCCACCTCCTAGTTTTCCCCAGCATTTACTCTCTTTAGAGTTCAGTTGAGCTTGGTTGCGTTTGCTGATGTGGATAAGCATCCATCTGTGGTCCTGATAACCACCATCATTATGTATTATTAACCAATGTGAAAATTATTGAGTTATGTAATGACAGCAGTCAGTACCATTTGCCTTCATATCATTACTTGAAAGTGTTTTCTGAAAATGAAAAATAAAAGTTTAAATTTGAAATTTGCCTTTAGATAAAATACAGCTTGTGTGCATTTAAAAAGACTTGTGCATTATTTTTATACATAATATAGTACATATATTATTATTATTATATTACTTATTTCTTCCAATCCTTCATTAAATGTGAATAACAATCATTGACTTACTATGGAATTAAATACAATTGCCTAAGATGAAAATGGCTCTAGAAATCAGACTTGGCTAGTCTTGGGGGTAATTAAAAGAGTGATCTTTTAAGAATTTCAATTTCAGTCTTTCTCACTGAGTAAATTATAAAGATGTACCCCAGGGAACTTTAAGGAAGTAATGAGGCTTTCATTTCCATATGTCAGATTAGTTTTTAGTGAATGTACTTATTATCAGAAAAGGCCATGAGCTAATTTTTTGGCTCATTCAGTGTGAGAAGACTTTGAAAACATTTTATAATAAAGGGCACAAAGAAAAATTCAATGCTGATGGGAGTCTGCTGCCAGAGCATCTTTTATGTTTGCCATGATTTTAGAGGGCCATCAGAGTGAAAAACAGGCCTGTGCAGAAAAGAATCCACCCTCAGCAGTGTTATGACATTGTCTATCAACAACTTTTATCGGTGTCAAGGCCATTTGATACATCGAGTTATCCTGGTTTATGGTGTCTTAGTCAAACCACTCATTTAAACAGAAAAACACTGGATCTCTCCAGCTGGATATCTTCACAAATTTTGTTTTAGAGCAGAGTTCCAAAATTAGATCTCATTTTGAAATACTTAGTAACTAACATGCACATATTACAGAACCAGATGGTGCAACTGATCCCCAGTAGAGGCATCTTATAGTCTGAATGGTCTCAAATACCTGAGCCACATCATTCACCATTTTGTCTCTCTTTTTATTAGCCCGTGATACAAATTGTATGCTCTTGGCACATTCTGGGACATATTTCACTTTAATACTGTCAGTGTTTTAGAAGTTAACTCCTATTTCCACTTTAGCCCTGGGCACAGACATTCATTTCTACGGACTGAAATTTTGTTTGTTTAGGAGACAGTATTGCTGGGGAGTGTCTAAGCATAACATTGAACCTTGCTATTTCTCATGTAAAGAGTAAGCTGTGATTAGTAGACCTCATGGTGGCACCAGGCCAGAGAGCTGGTATCAGCATCTCTATATATGTCTGCAAAGCCTTCAAGTTAGTAAGAGTTGATTCAACATCTAACTTTTATAAATAGGCCTTTGAGAACACTATGTATGTTCAGTGAAAATGATTTTGTCACTATTTTATCTGAATTTGAATATTATATAGAAATATGATGAAACCAAATGTGTACAGAGTGCTATTTCAGTTTACTCTGTAGGATAAGCATCATCATCAAATTTGGGTGTCTAATCTAGAAGATAATATTTATTTTATTTTAAAGGGGATTTTTTTCATTTTTATCTCCAAGCTTATTTTATTTTTGATCAACTTTTTAAAATGCATTTTAAAAACACAAAGAAAATTTCTACTCCTGACTTTGCACAGTGCACAAGAAAACCCAGCATTTGAGGTTTTTTTTTGTTTTGTTTTTTTGACAGGCAGAGTGGACAGTGAGAGAGAGAGAGACAGAGAGAAAGGTTTTCCTTTGCCATTGGTTCACCCTCCAGTGGCTGCCACAGCCAACGCGCTGCACCCAGCGCACCGCGCTGATCCGATAGCAGGAGCCAGGTACTTCTCCTGGTCTCCCATGGGGTGCAGGGCCCAAGCACTTGGACCATCCTTCACTGCACTCCCTGGCCACAGCAGAGAGCTGGCCTGGAAGAGGGGCAACCTGGACAGAATCCGGCGCCCCGACCGGGACTAGAACCCGGTGTGCCGGCGCCGCTAGGCGGAGGATTAGCCTAGTGAGCCATGGCGCCGACTCATTTGAGTTTGAATGTGAAGTAAATGGGCAGTGAAATGACTCTTCCATAGTGCAGAAGATTTCAGATCAAGTAAATATTGCATTATTAAATCATGAAAATCATAAAGCTGCCCAAATCAGCAGCGCATTAATAGAATAAAAAATTAAGATAGGCTTTATCTTAAGAAATACTTATAAAATACACTTGATTTTCATTTTAGAATAATGTGTACTTTTACATTCTGGTGATGTTAAGGAAGCATGTCTGTTTTAGTAGAAAGTAATCAGGAAAGAATTTCAGAAAATTGATGATAATAAGGACACAACTTCAAGATGTATTCATCTACTGTTAAATGCAGTCTAAAAGCATAAACTCAAAGATAGTTGTCAACAAAGAAGCAGAAGACATAACCCCTAACCTTGAGAAAATATTTTGTAAAGGAAATAAAGCTATTTAAAATATCGATGGCATGGCCCTAGAGTGAGATAAAACTGTAGATTAAATAACCACATTACAACAACCTTATATACATTATATGCTGGAAGTATCTATAATATTGTATGGCATTAGAGAAAAATGGCACCCAAATCTACAAGAAGCATTGCAAATTCTTATCAGTAAACATATGGAGCCAAATCTCAAGTGTCAGTAAAGATGACAAATTTGGTAAGCAGATAAAGAAAAGAAATTTTGGGCCAGTAATAGTATATTGAAAGATATTACATACCATGTAGGGGAATCTACCCTTTGAGGAATCATTGCAATATGTTAAAGGGGGCTGTAATATTGCTGTTTTAAAAATAAGAGCTTGGAGATGGTGTTAAGCTTTAATTTTAGGGGCTTAAAATGAATTAAAAGCTACTTGAAAATTCAAGATAAGAAAGAATGGGAACCTCTTCCATAGTGGTGGAGATGAAAGCAGGAATGATGGTTACAAGACATTTAGGAAATTCAAATGAGTAGAATTTGACTATACACAGTGACAGTTAGACAACCACATTTCTTTGAGTGTGTTTATTGTCAAATGGCATCCAAAATTTCACATAACGTCACTGAAGAACAGAAGTTTATTCTTGTTTTTTCCTGATACAGATGGTTCCAGGAGCTTTGATGTAGAAAATGCTATGAAATAACTTGCAATTAGAATCAGAGCAAAATTTTAAAAATTAATTATGCATTGTAGAATAGTAATGGAGAAGGAACACTAGGTAGGAGATCTGAAATTCAGTCCTCAATCCGCTAGCAAAAAGTTTTCAAAAGTAAATCACCTTCTATGGGCTTCAATTTAAGTTATTCTACAAGTGGGGAAATTGCAAATGATAATTCTCTTTCAACTTTTAAGTAGAGTTCTATTGGATATTCTAAAAATAGCACTCTCTTGTTGTAAAGGTATAGAGTTAGGGCAAATACTTTTTGGTAAAAAATTATCTACTTGCTTGAAATGTAGAAAGACAGATATAAATACACACACACACACACACACACACACACAGGGAGGGGAGGAGGGAGAGTGAGAGAGAGAGAGAGAGAAATCCCCCATCCACTGTTTCACTCCCCAAATGCCTACAACAGATGGGACTGGGTCAGGCCAGAGCCAAGGGCCAATAGCACTATGCAGGTCTTCCATATGGGTGTCAGGGAGCCAAATACTGGAGTCATCACCTGTTTCTTTCTAGGGTGCTCATTAGTAGGAAGCAGAAGTCAGGATAGCGACTGGGACTTGGACCAGGCACTCTAATGTAGATTGTTGGTGTCCTAGCTGTATCTTATGCAGTATGCTATAAGTTTTCCTTGAATAACTAAGCAAACACAAACAATAAAAATCTGATTGCATTTAAGATGGTGAAATATATAAATTTAAAAATTAATATAGCTTTCAATAATACACATTTTACAAATGACAAAAGGATCAAGTTTATTTGTTTTAAAGAGTGATCATAAATAAATGAGATAATGCTCATAAATGTGTTTTTAAAATAATAAAACAACATATAAATGAAAAGCATTATCTTTCCAGCTACAAGTCTCATGTAAAAGTCATATGTGGTACAAAGACTGAAGTAGCTTTCAACACTTATTCAACAACATTTATTGAATTTCTACTTACATAAAAATTTGAATGAAATATTTCAGATTCACATTTCCAGGTGTTTTAATTCTGGCTGGGACAGACAGGCAATAGTCAAGCAATTAAACTAGAAAATAACACCTGAGATTGAATTTCTGTGACCCACATATAACAGCATTCAGAGACAGTGACTAAGTAACAAGTCTACATGTATAGTTAAGGAAGGACTGTGCAGTATGAGCAAAATTTGAAGGACAAGGGAAATACCATAATGAACATAAAGAAGAAAGCAGATGCCAGACCATAGAAAGCCAAACCAAGATCAGAAGCCGAGATTTAATTTCTTTTTTTACAGACATTTAAAAAAATATTTGAAAGAGTTACACACACACACACACACACACACACACAAAGGCACAGAAAGGGAGAGAGAGAGAGAGAGCTGCGATGGATGGCCAGGTAAGGGCAGGGCCAAGTTGAAGTCAGGAGCTTCTTTGAGTCATCCACAGTGGGTGGCAGGGACCTAGCTTGAGCCAACTTCTTCTGCTTATCCCAGGCCATTAGCAGGAGGAGCTGGATCATCCAGGACGTGAACTCATGCCCATATGGGATGCTAGCTTTGCAGATGCAGCTTTACCTGCTACACCACAACTCTGGCCCTGCAAATTTAATTCCTAAGCAGATGAGGATACATTAAAGTTTTAGGCAAGGGAGCAAATGATTTAGTTTTCATTTAAAATGACTTCACTACTGTTTGTTTATGGAGACTGTAGAAAGACAACATTGGAATTGGTGTAAAGAATTAAACTGCAGGTGCTAAATAATAGTGATTGGGTCTAGATTAGTAGAAGTTAGAACATTAAGGATGGAATAGACTTGGAATGGGTTTTAGAAGAATTTGAAATTCAAAATTGACAGGATAAGTTAATGTTGGAGTAAGATAAAGAAGAGAGATGTAAAGATTCTCAGCTCCTGATATGTTGTAACTTTTCCATAAATATCTATTGAGGTTACGAATGAGTTCTAGATCCAGTTTTTGTGATATAACAAGATAATTGTTGCCAGGTTGAAAAGGAAAAAAAAAAGGACGTTTAAAAGTCATACAAACTAGACCGGGTGTCTCCTTTGGATATTCATACTATTGATAGCTTGATTCTCTAGTCAACTGAAGGCTCACTTCATTCCAGAGGTGGATCATTTCATCTTCTTGAAGAACAAGAGAACACTCTGTTTCATACTCATATCTCAAATGGGTTACAGAAAAGCCAGAAGCATTAGCCTTGTGTTTACTTCAATCTTTAATTTTTTTTGTTATAACTCAGGGAATCTGAGTTAAGAATCTGAGTAAGCCTTGATGTGAGCTAGAACTTGTAAAGAATATCTGATTTTTCCCAAGTATTTCATATATATATAATATATGACATATGTGCAACAACTATTCATATGTATATATATATATATTTATTTATACACATACACACACACACACACACATAGTCAGTATTGTAAATCAGCTTGGTAAACAGACAAATCAAGATTCCAACCCAGGGTTTTAACTAAGTAGAACTTTCAAATAGTTTTAATTTTTCTAATAAAACTTACTTTCACATAAACATAAATGTTTCAATAAGGGAAAATATAGAATGAAGGTATTGAAATGTTATTCCATCAAAAGAATTTATCTAACAGAATTAATGAAATCAGTTTTTACGAATGTCTTTCAGATGTGAAGAAAAGGTAAAGATTGTGTCAACTGAACCCTGACGTTTCTAACTTCAGGAATGGGCTGGTGATTTCACAATCTCATGATTCCTAAAAGTTTAAAATGAAAATCTGAGATATGAGTGATTGCAAAGAAAATATGTTCTTAGTTTTTTCTAGCTTGTTGTATTTAGTACTTTTTAAAAATTAAGAGTAGAATAACGAGGTTTTAGTATACTGGAAACAAAAAACTTTGAGATTCTCTGAGCCAATGGCATCCAATGGAGATATATGAGCCATATATATTCTGAATTTTCTGGTAACTAAATACAAATAAAAATGTAAAATTAATTTTAGTGTTATATTTTATGCAATTATTATAGACAAAATATCATTTCAATAAATAGTTATTAAGATTCTGTGCATTTTGTGTTGAGATTAGTAAGTCTTCAAAATCAAGTATGCAATTTACACTTATAGCATATCATAATTGAGACTGACCACATTTCAAGTGCTCAGTAACAACATAGTACTACTCACTGTTCTTTTGATTATAAAATGTTATTGCTTGTAATCCACATCTAAGACATGAAGAAAATAGGGTACCAGATCAAGTTATACACTTGTTGGAATATGCAGAACAAGACTGACAATCTGACTCACACACCTCACTTTTAGAACACTGGTTTGATGAACAACAGTTGTTGGCCCTTTATAGACATTTATCACAGGTCAAGTATTTCCATTCATTAACTCATTTAAACATCATAACAATGGAGAAAGTTCTATTTTCTCTATTATGAAGACTACTCCACTTTATGTTTTTGACTATGACAATTTTCTGGCAAAAGTTAAACAAATGACTATGTATTTTGCAGTAGAAAGCAAAGTACAGAACAATGCTGTCAGTCAGAGGCAGGATGTAGCTGACATTTTCATCAATAATAATGTTTCATGAACTCAGTTGAACTCTTAAAATAATGCTATGTGGGCTGAAAGCGTCCTTTTCAACAAATGTACCGCATTTCTGGAGAATATATTGTTAAGGGACAATAATCTATACCCATTCCAGATGAGCTTTGGAACGTTTTCCTTTCTCGGGTTTTTCAACTTGGTGAATTTCTTTTTACTATTGCTTTCATGTACTTTGTTTGTGTGTGTTTTTAATATTTTAGAAAAACAGTGTCTTTATTATATTTCTTTGTACTGAGGAACATGTAGTTTAGCATTTCAATGAATGCAATTTCTCTACATATTTACTTCCAACATGTTGCACCTATTTCTAAATGATGTTACATGTGGGATCATGTTTGCTATGTAAAGAAGTATTCAATTAATTAACTGTAACAATATGAACAATTTCACACTATCTGTATTGCTTTGAAATGTATCTCACATGTATCTTAAAAATGACACATACTTAAATTATTTTTAAAATATTTATTTATTTATTCATTCATTCATATGAAAATCAGAGTGACAGAAAGAGAAGGAGACACAGAAGTTCTTCCACACACTGGTTCACTCCCCCAGATGACCACAACCACCAGGGTGGATCCAGACTAAAACCAAGAGTCAGGAATTTCATGGGAGTCTGCCATATGGGTGGCAGGGAGCCTAAACACTTAGGCCATCTTCTGCTGCTTTCCCAGACCCTTAGTAGGGAAATGGATTGGAAGTTGAGCATCTGAGACGTGAACTTATGCCCATATGGGATGCTGGTATTACAGACAGCATCATTACTTGCTACACCACAATTCTGGTCCCTCAAATCTTTTAGAAAATAAAATTATATAACTTATTAATAAATCTAATTTGATATATCATGAGTCAGCTATCTGTGATGGAAACTTCCAAGGTCAAAGTATTGCCGCAGAATACAGGAGTGCACTGTTTTGTGGTTTCTAAACATTTAGGGCAGTTAGGAGTTGCTGTGAACATTTGTTCTTTCTTTCCCTATCTTTGTGAAAAGACACAAAATGCTTCATATTTAAGAGCTGTGTAAGTCAAAGAGCATGGCATTTAGACTGCCAATTTCCTTATTTAGGCGAAAGGCTGTAAGTTTGAATAAGTCATGATTATCCAGTTGTGGGGTTTTTACTGTTTTTTTTTTTTTAAATTTTGTTTCGCATTTGTTTTTGAGGCTTTAATTTTTAAAGGATTTATTTATTTATTTGAAAGAGAAAGAGCGAGAGAGATCTTCCATCTGCTGGTTCACTCCCTCAACAACCGGAGCTGGGCTGGTTTGAAATCAGGAACCAGGAACCTCTTCAGGGTCTCCCATGTGGGTGCAGGGGCCCAAGCTCTTGGGGCATCTTCTGCTGCATTCCCAGGTGCAGTAACAGGGAGCTGCATGGGAAGTGGGGCAGCCGGGACCTGAACCAGCACCCATATTGGATCCAGCAGTGAAGGCAACAGCTTTACCTGCTATGCCACAGTCACTGGCCATTTTTGAGGCTTTAGATGTAGAAATGAATCATTGACCTACTTAGTGCTGACAGTCGGACCAGGCACTACCCCTTACCTTGTGGGCAATGGATCTAGCAGGAACCTTCCTTCCCCAGACATCACACTTAAGGGAATTGACAACATTGTCTTAAGAGATGGCAGCAATCATGGGCCATGTCCAAGCCCAGGCAATGACTACACATGACTAGACAAAGAACTTTTACTGCAATTCCTTTATTTGAGAGAACTACTAGAGTTGTCCTGTCTCTCTTGACCACATTGTTTAAATGCGGCCTCAGAATGCTGCATTTAATGATCCCTCTAGTTTGTTTTTTTTTTTTTTTTTTTTTTTTTTTTGACAGGCAGAGTGGACAGTGAGAGAGAGACAGAGAAAGGTCTTCCTTTGCTGTTGGTTCACCCTCCAATGGCCGCCGCTGCCTGCCATGGGGTGCAGGGCCCAAGCACTTGGGCCATCCTCCACAGCACTCCCGGGCCATAGCAGAGAGCTGGCCTGGAAGAGGGGCAACCGGGACAGAATCTGGTGCCCCGACCGGGACTAGAACCCCGTGTGCCGGCGCTGCTAGGCGGAGGATTAGCCTGTTGAGCCGCGGCGCTGGCACCTCTAGTTTTAACTTGAAACTAAGATCGTGATCACCTAATCCCTTTCTATGCAAGGCTTTCCATTAAAAGTCAAGGAAATACTTTTTTTTAAAGTGACTGTGCATAAGTAATTTCCCAGATAATTTCTTCTTACACCAATGTGCTTTGAATGCATGCACACAACCTTAGCAGTGACAGGTTTGCCTTGTGCATTCTGGGGTTTTGGTATTGTAGGAAGCACTCTAACTTTACTGCCACATGTGACTTTCAATTCCCAGTTAGGAAAATTCTTATTCCTTCAGAGTTGCATTTTATGGAGAGAAAAATGATCTGCTTTAGGGAAATAACTCAGTGTATTCCTGTTGCAAATGCTGAATGGCTAATAAAAAATAATTGCTGAAAAATAGTACCATTACTTTCTTTTAGACACAATGTATACATTTCATGTTTAACTCCTTATTTTCCTTTTTGTATAAGAATGTTATTCCTTATCTTGAATAATTTCTTATAAGAAAAATAAGTCCTAATTCAAAATGTCAAATTATAGGAAAAAGGTGTAAATTAGGATTCTGGAGAGGAAGATTTGTCTTAGAAGTTCATTTTCTAACAGATCCTCACAGCTTAGGTGTTAGAGATCCAATTTGAGAATTCCAATTCTTCAGTACTGCAAAGAAGGCTTTATTTGAAAGGCTATACTTGAGTTTCTTAAATATTTAATTGTGACAATTCCTGAAAACTTTTTCAGGTTTGTTGACACAGTTAATCAGACAAAATGCAGAAAGAATATTTATTGTTATTATTATTATCTTAATATAATAGCGATACAACTAAAGCCCAGTTTCAATCATATAGCATCTCTGGTTGGAAATATTCACTCGCTCTCTATTTACCTATTGAATAAAAAGTGAACCTTCTTACCTTCCTTTAAGACACCCATACTGTACTCAACCTATGATGCCTGTCTTATCAATGTCATACTCTGCATGTACTAGCCATGTACTAGCTCATCTCATTCTTAAAAGTGTTAGAGAATAAAGATGCAAGAGTCTCCCTTGATAACCTCTGTCCATAAATCATTCTTTTTTGTTCTATATTCTAATATGCTTTTAATTATTTTTCAAGTATTTTTATTTGCCATACCTTTTAAAACATTCAAATTTTTGATTAACACTAATTGTACATATTGTGAGATATAGTATGAGATTTCCATACACAAATAAAATGTGTGCTTATCAAATAAGGGCTTTTCCATTTGCCATTATTTACAGTTGGATTCTTGAAGCTCTTCTCTTCTTATCTAATTCTAATTTAATTATTTTATCTAACCTGACAGCTAAAATGTTCTGAGTCAATATTATGCTTCCATTCAAGTCTGCCTTGAGGAGTGCAGACCACATTAATGTAGTTAATATGCTAAATTCTGAAAAAAAGTAATGGAATCATATTATTCTATAAGACACTGATGTCTTCATAACTGACTCTATCTCGAATATATTTCTAGTTCTAAGGTAGCATCAAGCATTTCTTTTCTTCATTTCTGTCCCCAACCAGCATTACACTTGTCAAGGTACATTTACATTATTCCTTGTGTCATACAGGATCTACCCTATGAGGGATGTAAGGCTTACTGAGAAATGCTTAGTAGTAGTATTTTTAGAATGATAAAGTAAGATCTTTAAAAATAATATTCTGAAAATGCATGGCAGAACAACTAAAAACAACAGGATTAAATTCTATCTGATATATAAATATATGTTTTCTCCTACCTTGATTAAGGTCTATTAAGTGATGATATTTCGATCTCGATTTGGAATGCAATTCCTCCCATCGTAATTATTGATAGCCACACACATCACTGAGAAGTTAAATCTGTGACTTTCTTCTGTTAGAAAGAGATTATGTCAACTTACATCACTAGCATCATAAATTCATTTTAAAATGGGATGCTCTTATTTATGAGTGAATTAAAACTGTATTTCAAATTATCTTTTTTTTTTTTTTTGGATAGGCAGAGTTAGACAGTGAGAGAGAGAGAAAGAAAGAAAGGTCTTCCTTTTTCTGTTGGTTCACCCCTAAAGTGGCCGCTACGGCCAGCGTGTTGCGGCCGGCACACTGCGCTGATCCGAAGGCAGGAGCCAGGTGCTTCCTCCTGGTCTCCCATAGGGTGCAGGGCCCAAGGATCTGGGCCATCCTCCACTGCACTCCTGGGCCACAGCAGAGAGCTGGACTGGAAGAGGAGCAACCAGGACAGAATCCGGCTCCCCAACTGGAACTAGAACGTGGGGTGCTGGCGCTGCAGGTGGAGGATTAGCCTAGTGAGCTGCGGCGCAGGCCTCAAATGATCTTTAACGGTGATATAATAGTTCATTTTATATGAGTTTTGGAATGAGCCCCTACCTCTGATGATATGCTGAATGATGCTCAAGTCCTTTGGAGAATCCTCCCAGCTGATTCATAGTACAAGATTTTTCCTTTGTTCAGAGTTTCCCAGTATCTGATGGCTGTCAGGATTGATGTATAAGTGACCTGGTGCCTCTAAAACATAAAGGGATTGTTCTCCAGAGCCATCTTTTACATGACTCCTTCCTTGCACATCACCGCAACCGCCATGGGCACAAATAATCTTTCCCATAACATGTTGTAAATATCATAACATTATTGATTATTGTTAATGTTTATCCTACACGAGAATTTCTAAAGATAAGGAGCTTTGTCTTATTTATTTCTGATTCCCCACAAGCAACCTCAGAAATTTTATGTCCTAAATAATGATATGCTAAAGAAAGAGTGACTTTTATACCCTCCATGATTTTCTTCTCTGAACAAATATAGCACATTTGGAGGCTGTTGTGGCACAGTGGGTTAACGCCCTGGCCTGAAGCGCTGGCATCCCATATGGGCGCTGGTTCTAGTCCCGGCTGCTCCTCTTCCAACCTAGCTCTCTGCTTTGGCCTGGGAAAGCAGTAGAAAATGGCCCAAGTCCTTGGGCCCCTGCACCCATGTGGGAGACCCGGAAGAATCTCCTCGCTCCTGGCTTCAGATCAGGGCAGTTCCGGCCATTGCTGCAATCTGGGGTGTGAACCATTGGACGGAATGCCTTTCTCTCTGCCTCTCCTCTCTCTGTGTAACTCTGACTTTCAAATAAATAAATAAATCTAAAAAATAAAAATAAAAATGACCCTTGCCTGGCACCGCAGCTCACTTGGCTAAGCCTCTGCCTGCAGCGCTGGCACCCTGGGTTCTGGTCCCTGTTGCTCCTCTTCCAGTCCAGCTCTCTGCTGTGGCCCAGGAAGGTAGTGGAGGATGGCCCAAGTGCTTGGGCCCTGCACTCACATGGGAGACCAGGAGGAAGCACCTTGCTCCTGGCTTCGGATTGGTGCAGCGCACCGGCCGCAGCGCACTGGCCGTAGGGACCATTTGGGGGGTGAACCAACAGAAAACGAAGACCTTTCTCTTTGTCTCTCTCTCTCTCACTGTCTAACTCTGCCTGTCCAAAATAAATAAATAAATAAATAAGGACCCAAGTCTTGGTCTGACCCTGACCCCAACAAGATGCTTTAAAAATATATTTATTCAGCATTTTGATAATAAAATGCTAAGCTCAATCATTGCTTTATCATCTAACTGGATAGATCCCAAGATATAGATCATTTTCTTTTTGTATCTTAGTTTTTAAATCACTGGAAAAATAGTAGCCACAAAATATCATAACACACACTATCCCCAAAACTTAAGTACCATGATGAACAAAGCCAAGACAATTTTGGTCCTCAAGTCATGATTATTTTTTAAAGAGTTACTTCTTAAAAAATATAATTTCTTCATCTCAAACCAATTGAATGCTAAATTATATGGAAAGAGCTAAGAAATTAAGAATTTGAAACATGTGATATTGATAATCAACTGGATCTGATTATTCTTGAACTGAAATTTACCAAGAGAAAAAAGTACAAAGTTGAGGATAAGCATGTAGGGTTAAATAACCAATGGTCTTGCTAGTTTTTATTCCATTAACAGTTAATGTGGTCACAAGAAGAACCAATCACTGGGATTCCAAATTAGGAATAAGTATCATTTATGAAAGTGGGATGTTGAAGTACCACATTACTGTTGTATTGGAGTCTATGTCTCCTTTTTGATCCATTAACATTTGTTTTAAATAGCAAGGTGAAATTGGGTGAATGTACATTTATTATAGTCACATCTTCCTGTTGAATTGATTCCTTAATCATTACATAGTGCCCTTCTCTGTCTCTTTTAACAGTTTTTGTGTTAAAGTCTATTTTGTCTGAAATTAGGATGGTTACACCTGCTGTTTCTGCTTTCAGTTAGCATAAAATACCTTTTTCTGTCCTTTTACTTTCAGTCTGCATGTATCTTTGTTGGTGAGATGTGTTTCTTGTAGGCAGCAAATTGATGGGTCCTGTTTTTTAATCCATTCATCCAGCATGTATCTTTGACTTGGAGAATTTAGGCCATTTGCATTCAACGTTACTTTTGTTAAATAACAACTGGACCCTGCCATTTTCCCATAATATTCCTATCGTTTGCTTTGGATTTGCTTAGTATTTTTACTGGGAGATTTTCTGCCTTCACATTCATAATGATGACCATCTTCTGTGTTGCTGTGTGTAACACATCCTTAAGGATTTTTTGTAAAGCTAGGTGAGTGGTGGCAAATTCTTTCAATTTCTGTTTGTTGTGGATGGTCTTTATTTCACCTTAATTCATAAATGAGAGCTTTGCTGTGTTCAGTATTATGGGCTGACAGTTTTTTTCTCTTAAGACTTGAACTGTACTTCACCATTCTTTCCTAACCTGTAGGGTTTCTGATAAGAAGTCAGCTGTGAGTCTAATTGGAGATCCTTTGAAAGTAATCAGGCATTACTCTCTTGAACATTTTAGAATCTTTTCTTTATGTTCTACGTTGAAAGTTTGACTACAATGTGTCACAGTGAAGATATTTTTAGGACACGTCTATGAGAAGTTACATGTGCCTCCTGTACTTGGACGTACCTTTCTTTCCCCAAATAGGAAAGTTTTCTGTAATTATTTCACTGAATAGTCCTTCTAATCTATTGTGTCTTTGAACACTTTCAGGAACTCCTATGACACATATGTTGGGTCATTTCCCATAGATTTCCAACACTGTTTTTAATTTTTCTAATTTCTCCTCCTCCTCCTTCTTCCTTTTTTGTCTGACTGAAAAGTTTACATATATTTGTCTTTCAGCTTGGATATTCTTGCTCACCAAGTCTGTTTTTAAGGTTTTCCACACTCCAGTTAGAATGGCTCTCATACAGAAATCAACGAACAATAAATGCTGGTGAAGATGTAGGGAAAAAGGTACCCTAATCCACTGTTGGTGGGAATGTAAATTGGTGCAGCTATTGTGGAAGAAAGCATGGTGATACCTCAGAAATCTGAAAATAGGTCTGCCATATGACTCAGCCATCCCACTCCTGGGAATTTACCCAAACAAAATGAAATAAGTATATGAAAGAGTATTCTGTACCCTCATATTTATTGCAGCTCAGTTCACAAGATCTAAGATATGGAATCAACCCTGATGTCTCTCAACTGATGACTGGATAAAAATATGGTTTATATACATTTTGGAATACTACTCAGCAAAAAAAATGGACATGATTATACATGGTAAAATAAGCCAGTCCCAAACATACAGATACCAGAAATTTTTCCTGATCTGTGGTAATTAATAGAGTACCTCAAATGTAATGTATTGACATGAAATGGACATTTTGAGATTTAATGTTTTTTTTACAGCCCTTGTCTCTACTGTTGAGGAAAAATTTGTTTTGCTTCACACTATTTATTGAACTCTTTTCTTAGTGTAGGGTTAATATTATGAGTATTAAGTAAATCAAAAATAGATCTTTGTAAAAATTAAGAGAGGGAATAGGAGTAGGAAGAGGAATAAGGGTGAGGTTATGAGTAGGAGGGAAGTATCACTATGTTTCTCAATCTATATATATGAAATCCATGAAGTTTGTAGACCTTAAATAAAATTTTAAAAGGAATATGTACCGAAACTAAATAGCATATCAATTATTTATAATAATATGTAGTACACATATGAAAGTTGTAGTCTATGGAATGGATTTGTGGGATAAATATAAAACTGAGGAATTCTCACTATTGAACACGATTGGTGTAAGGGAGCTAAATATTCTTACCAATACATATGCAAATTAAATAAGGACATTTAAAGGTAAAAGGGGATACTAAATGAAAGAATGATGGGATAGCAGAATTGCCTTTTATATAGGAGTAGTAGGGTGAGCTATACCACATTGTTCTATGTGTGGGCCAAACTTTCAGGGGTTCATAGAAAAATAAAAATTACTTTCAGTTTTCTTTTTTGGAATTTCAGGAAAATTTTTTTTAAATGTTTGGAAGCATTTTTGGCTAATCTTATAATGTAACTGTAAATGCCGTGAGCTAACGAAGGTGTAAAGCTAGGAGAAACATGCTCTAATAGGCGAAATAGTTTAGAGAGGAATCATCAATCATTTATCAGATGTAATATATAATCATTTATGCAGGCAGTTTGGGACCAAAAAAAAGTCACAGAGAAAATCAAACCATGTGAAATTATACAAATGTAACTGATGAAAACCCACACTGAAATAAAAGCTACTCTTGAATAATGAAAGATGATGGGAAACATTTTTAATGATAACATCTTCTCATTCCTTAAATGAAAATATGCATTGTATGTGAACCTGATTTCTTATATTTTTAGACTGAAGAGAAAATCCTCAGTATTACCGTAATCACTAATTTACCTTAATCTGAAAATAGTGTTTTAAATAAATGTTTGTCCTTTGGTGTTCATGAAAGGGTTGCCAAGTGTTCAGAAGGGAATATGAGCAGTTAATTTGCAAATGCATTTGCAAATGGAAGGCATTAGAGAAGTCTGGTCAGAGGGCTAGCTGACAGTTTGAGACTTAACTGTGCATCTTCAGGTTACCCATAATAGAATTATAGTGTTGACATCCTAAATCCGGCATTGTGCTTTTACTTTCTGTGGGCTAAAGGGAATTTTGAAGTGAGTAATTCTTCATTTTGTAGTTTTCCATTCTGAAAGTTAAAGCCACCTTGAAAATAGTAGATTTAATGTGTAAGTGGAGCCATGGAAAACCTTTTACCACATAAAAAGATATCAAGATGACTTGATTTACTTTTTGCCACCATCTATTTGTTCTCTTCCTACCCTTACATTGCTTTAAAGAGTGACAGACTACAAATGAACCCACTATATTCTGTTTTCTTCAATGTTCTGTGTTAAAACGCTTTTCTTCATAAAGGCCACGCAGTAATTACAAGAATATGAGATAGAAAAATAGAAAATCTTATGCCGAACTTCACCTTGCTAAGTCCAGTTGATCTTCCATACTTTTAATCAATACATTAAGTACATAAATTTAGTTATTACATAAACCATGTTAGGACTATGGCAATGTAAACTTACTCTAATGAGCTATAATCCAGGTGAAGCAATGAAACATTTGGGGTTTAAGTATAGAACTTTATGTTACTCTCAATTCACAGAAAGATTTTGGATAAGCAGAAGAGATTGGGATTTTGTAGTATGATAAGTATCTGAAAGAATAACTGTTTAAAAGAATATTCTGATTCATGAAAATTACTAGAACTCCATTTTACACTCAACATATTCACAGTCTGGCTCTTTGAGCTCTAGTTTTGGGAGGTTTAAAAATGAGGGGGGAAAGCAAGCGAAAAATGAAAGAACTACTTAAGAATGGACGGGGCCAGCACTGTGGCACACTGGGTTAATGCCCTGGCCTGAGGTGCCGGCATCCCATATGGGCATCCTTTTGAGACCCAGTTGCGCCACTTCTGATCTAGCTCTCTGCTATGGCCTTGAAAAGCAGAAGAAGATGGCCCAAGTCCCTGGGCTCCTGCACCCACGTGAGAGACTGGGAGGAAGCTCCTGGCTCCTGGCTCCTGGCTCCTGACTTTGGATATGTGCAGCTCCAGCTGTTGCAGCCATCTGGGGAGTGAACCAGCAGATGGAATACCTCTTTATCTCTCTGCCTCTCCTTCTCTCTGGTGTAACTCCAACTTTCAAATAAATAAATAAATATTTAAAGAAAAAGGACAATATCACTTTATTTTTCGACTCTCACATTCCCTTCCTATGAGTCTCATCCCAGCATTTGTGAGATAAAGAACTAGATCCACAAACTATGATTTCCTGGGAGGGTTTGTTGCCCAAAAGTTCAAGAACATATCCCAGACCATGGTACCTTAGGATGCTTGTCAACATTTATTTATTTATTTGAAAGAGTTGCATAGAGGGAGGGACATACATAGAGAGAAATCTTCATCCACTGGTTCACTCCCCAGGTGGCCTGAATGGCCAGGGCTAGGCCAGGCAGAACCCAGGAGCTGGCACGGAGTTGGATCGGAAATGGAGCAGTTGAGACACAAACTG
Source organism: Oryctolagus cuniculus (assembly GCF_051225735.1). Lineage (NCBI taxonomy): Eukaryota > Metazoa > Chordata > Mammalia > Lagomorpha > Leporidae > Oryctolagus > Oryctolagus cuniculus. The sequence goes on along the minus strand of NC_142880.1, from coordinate 70,302,715 downwards.
GTGACCATATGGAATGCTGGTGACACAGGAAGTGGTTTTACTGGTTATACAATAACACCAGCTCCAGGATGCTGATTGTTTTAAAATGAAAGCCCCTGGGAAAGAGCAGATGCTGCAAGAGTCTTTTCCCTGAAGATACTCTTTTCTGCCTAAAGACCGAATCTTCCAAAGGCCCTTTTGTCTCCTCTCTTTTGTTTCATCTCCCAAGGAAAATTAAACTCATCTCACATAAGAGACTGAAAGTCAACACCATACCCAGAACCTAGTACATTTTCTCCCAGGCCATTGTCTGTTCTTTGTACCTGTTAAACTCCTCTAAAAATCACTTACTCCGTCCAGGTACATCTGATAAAGGGTTAATATCCAGAGTATATAAGAAGCTCAAGAAACTTGACAGCAACAAAACAAGCAAAGGCGATTTTACCTCACCCCAGTTAGAATGGCTATCATCCAAAAATGCAAAAATGACAAATGCTGGTGAGGATGTAAGGAAAAGGGGGCCCTAATACAATGCTGATGGGAATGCGAACTGGTACAATCACTATGGAAGACAGCATGAGATTCCTTAGAAATCTGAAAATAGATGTACCATATGACCCAGCCATCTCAGTCCTGGGAATTTACCCAAAGGATGTGAGATCAGAATATAAAAGAGTTATTGTAACCTCATGTTTATAGCAGTTCCCTTCACAATTGCTAAGATAGGGATCAACCCAGATGTGCAACTGATGACTGGATAGAGAAAATGTGATACATACACACACACACATAAACAAAGAATGGAATATTGTCTTCTGCAACAAAACAGATGCATTTGGGAACATTATGCTTAGTGAAATAAGCCAACCCAAAAAAAGACAAATATCATGTTTTCTCTGGTATGTGGTAGCTTATATATACAATACAAAAGACTGTGGTATATATGAGTGAAATTAACATCTTGAGATTTGATTATTGTTTATAGCCCTTTTATATACCCCTGAGAAACAGTGTTGTTTCTACTTGTTTAATTTTTTATTGGAGGGTTTAACTTTTGATTATAAAGTAAATTTAAAGTATGTTTTCACAAAAATTAAAAGAAAGGAAACAAAGGACGAGAGAGGGTGAGAAGTATTGTTATGTTCTTAAAATTGCTTATCTGTATGCGGGTACAAATTGTTGAAATCTTTACTTAGTATAGTGTTGGTCTTCTGTGTATAAAGTTAATTTAAAATGAGTCTTAATGAAGAATGGGATGGGAGAGGGAGGAGGTGGTGGGATGGGATTGGGAGTGGGAGGGCATGTATGGGGGGAAGAACCATCATGTTTCTAAATTGTACTTATGAAATTTGTACTCATTAAATAAAAGGCTTCTTTGAAAAAAAGCTGTATATTAAATCTGTCTCTTCATATAAAGTAAGTAAATTTATTTCTTAAAAGCTAGTTTATATGACATTGCTTTTTTCTCTACACTTGCATCTCATTTTCTGGAAGTGCTATTCTAACTGTATCAAATCTGCTCCAAAAATCAGTCCAACAACGCCCAATTGCTGTGTGATTTGCTGATTTTTCAGCTGAAGCTTATGTTCACAAGCACTAAAACAGAAAGAGGGACAAAGCTGCTTTACACTTCCTAGTGTTTGTTACCCAATTCTTGATTATTTCTAGGACAAGCCCCCCCTACACTATCTCCAACATTTTTAAATTTTTTTTTTTTTTGCAAAACTCTTTGGAATTAATCCTATAAATGTATCCATCAGTAAGAATTTTGGGGAAGGAATTAGTAGCTGTTTTCTCGTTAGTGTGTCTAACTGTAAGGCAGAGGAGGTATTTGAGCATAACCAGGAAGCTAAGTAAATGAAGGCCAGTGCCTGCGACTTTTGAATAAGTGTTATGTCTTTTCCTAAGAAGCATTCAAAGTAGGATTTATTAAGTTAATAACAATCACAAGTATAAATGCTGTCCCAGAAGGTGGGGACTGATGGGGTGAGGTAGAGGAGAGAAAGGAAAATCAGTCCTATGACAGGGTTGCTAAACTTGGCTCAACATCCATTATCTCAAGGGTGACTGTGTCATAATGACAGATCACAAAGGGGGAGTATAAATGACTGGGTGGGGGGAAGTTTCCAAACACAGGCAGAGATTGCTCATTAGTTACATTAATCTTGACCTAATGGAAGTCTTGGCTTAGCAAGGTGGCACTTAACATGGATGAGACTAATGTTCTAAATGTAGGATGCTGGAAGAACAGAAAGTAAGCTACTATAAGGTCATGTGCCTTATTCTCAACATTTAGTTTATGGATTCTGATAGGTGAGTGATGAAAGAAACATTATTTAAATAATATTTACTAATGAAAATAAATTCTAAATACCAAACACACATGCACGCATATACTCACATCCCTTCACAGGTTCACAGTATCTCTGTATTCTCTTTAACACTCCATTAAATTTTAAGTTAGTGCTAAGCTCACCTAGTTCATTCCCTTGAAGGTGTTATTATATTTAGCGAAACATATATTATCCTAATTAACCATGTGTTTTTAAAATATGAAAACTTTGAAAAGAAGCCCAAGTTGCAAGATTAAATGTAAAATTGTAAGTGTTGACAGTTCCCTATCAGTTAACTATATTTGGATTCAGAAGCAAACTGTTAAACTATAAGGATCTCTGAGTATGTAATTCATCATTTACCATTTCTTTTTGCTTTTAAAGTAAATTAGAGCCCTTACAGATTATTTTTCCTTCCTTATCTACCTCTCTTCCTCCCTCCTTCCCTCCCACCCTTCCTTCCTTCCTTACTTCTTTTTCCTTTTTTGATGTTTTGGGAACTAGAAATGAGAGATCTGTGATGTAAATCTCCCACTTTTGTGTCCTCCAGCAGGGAATAAGTAGACCATTACAGTTTTACCATATATTGCTTGAATGACTTTGGTAATTAAAATTGTAATGAAACTGGCTTACCCACCAAAGTGAACTCTATCATTTTGCAGAAGTAAATCTATTTCTGTAACTTATGCAATATATTTCTCTGTAACCTGATGTCCTGGGTTGAAGAAAGAGGGTGAGTGGAAGATAGGATAAATACAATTAGTATTTTTATATTAACTAGGACATGGATCTCTAAGGCTGCACACATGATTCTACTGGATCTTCTACCTTGTGTTAGGAAGAATAGACATAAATAGACCCTCCTAATAAAGGTGCAAGTAAAGCCATAAGCTATTATTTTCAACTCTTTATCTAAATCCAAGGAAAAGCATGCCTGAAAAATAATTTCTGCTTCTTTTTAGAGTAAGTGTTTCGGTAACTGTCAGTTTCCTTAAGTGGTTTCTTGAGTTGGAGTGAGGACTAAGTCCCTTTCACCACATAATTATATGTTAAGAATCCCAATACAGAAATTATGGAATAGATTGTTCCTTAGGCATTTGGGCCCTTCAGTTTCTTTGAAACCAAATGATTGACAAGGACCTACAAAAATACCACTTTCCTGAATCTCACATTCTACTTGGAAAAGGCAAATAATTTTAAAAAAATGATGTAATAATGAATAAAGAGCTCTTGTGATGTGATGGGTCAGGTGCTCATTTCTTGCTATAATGCTGAAGTTGGAATATCACTTGAAGGCACACTGTGATAAATGAAAGGTGTACTCATGGGCTTCAGACCCTAATGCAACCCTGACAAAGCCAATAACTCTGTGATATCAAAATGCAGGAGATATAGTAAAGGATGGCTACAGGTCAATATCTGTGATGACCCTTGGCAAACCACATTACAAAATCTTTGCCAAGGCAATTCCACTAATACATAAAAAAGAGAATATTTCAATCAAATCTAAGTGGGGTTTATCCCAGGAAGATAAGGTTGGGTTCCCTTCCATGTTTTCTGTCTCATACTATAGTACTATGTATTAATTGGCATTCAGCCCACAAATATTGCTTTCTCTGGCAGTTTATTCCTTGTACCTTCCCCATTCATTTATATCCTTCTATACTTCTCTACTTTTGATGGGCATCCTTAGCTTCTTTTGTAGTTCCTTTTGCCATTACATAAGTCAATGGAAGCCAAGACCTGTGTCCAAAATATCTGAATTCTAACAACCTGTCATATTTTGCTCCATACATCATCTGTTGAATTGGACAAAACTAGAAGGGAACATGACCAGACCGTAACTCCAAAACTGTTCCTATTCTCTTCTTATTAAAATTCTGTCATTAAATTATAATATTTGAGGGGAAATGCTCTGCATTTTACTAATGCACAAATATTTCTCACAACATAACACATTTGAGGTTTTGTCAGCTATTTACACCCTGGTGTTAATTGCTTTATCAGACCCTTTATATCACTACAGCTTGCTGATAGCAGTATTGAACAAGGGAACTATTTCTAAGGGGTATGTGGGGAGATTGAACATATAGGAGAGAGGGAAACAAAGTAGAAAGGATAAAAAGTCTAAACTTATTTATGCTTTGTGGAGAAAAAAATGAAATTCGGGACTAGAGTTTTTACTTAGAATAAAAGTGAGACAAACCAGGTAAAAACCTCAGGCAGAATAATGACTTGGTCCTTGAGGAAATTAATAATTTGGGGTCATTAGCCAATATTCTTTAAATATTTGTCCAGCATTTATTAAAATAGGATGAAAGGATTATGTATTATCAAATAATATATCAAAGCAAATCAAAATAAATAAATAAATAAAATCAAATGATATATCAAATCAAAAATAAGTAAATTTACTTCTAAAGTACTTCACTGTTAGAATTAATATTCTGACAAAATATTCTGCAAAATGTCTCAAATTTTTACTTAGATTTTGATGTTTCTTGGTAACTGGTTATAGGGTATATATGTATGTGTCTGTGTGCTTGTGTGTGCATTTTTCTTAATCAACTAAATTCTTTGGAGACACAATGAAAGGTTTCTACCACAGATGATTTTAAAAATCCCTTTTTCCTGGTAAGCAGATCTATATCGCGCAGTACCGTTTGTTTTCAGAATCCAGTGGGCTGTAATTCTACAGAAGCATCACTGAAGGACAGAGTGGCACTACCATACCAAATCCTGCTTAAATCACGGCAGCAAAGTCTGCCGCTAGTCGTGCATCCAAACCCAAACTCAGGGTTTTTTTTGTTTTTGTTTTTGTTTTTGTTTTTTTTTTTTTAATCTGGGTGGCACTGAGCAATTCACTTAACCCTCATACCACAGTTATTCTTCATTTTTTGAAGGAAATTGTTATTTTACAATAGTTTCCATTCCATAGAATTATAAAAATAGCACAGAAAGTCCCCATGCATCCCCCACCTATTCCCTTTATTGTTAACCTTTGCACTAGTATGGCACATTTGCCACAATGAACCATAAACCAATCATGGTCTATCGTTATGAACTAAACATACACTCATTTGAACTTATTAGTTTTTACCAAAAATCTGTTTCCTGTTTCAGAATACCATCAAGGCTCCACATTATATGTTATTGTTATTTCTGTGTGTTCTTACATAATGACAGTTTCACAAACTTTCCTTGTTTTTGATGACCACGACATTTTTAGGGAGTAAGGTATTTTGTAAATATTCTTCTATTTGAATTAGCTATGTTTTTTCATGGCCAGAATAGGGTAATGTATGTTTGAAAAGAGGAACAGATTGGTTGTTACCAGAATTAGAGAATAGGAGGAGCATCACAGATAAATTTTTGTAATAATAGAATAAATAAATATCCTGATTGCTATAGTGTTTACATGAATCTTAACACATGATAAAGTATGTTGTCAAGTCAATTTCTCATTTTGATATTGCAATATAGTTATATAAGATGGATTCAGTGGAAAAACTGTATATGGGTTCTCTGTTCAACTTGATAATTTTCTGTGAATGGACAATTATTTGAAAGTAGAGGCTGGCATTGTGGTGTAACAGCTTAAGCTGCCACTTGTGTTGGCATCCCATATTGGAGTGCTCTTTCAAGTCTTATCTGATTTGCTTCTGATCCAGCTCACTGATAATGTGCCTGGGAAAGCAGAAGATGATGATTCAAGTACTTAGGCCATTTCTACCCATGTGGGAAATCTTGATGGAATTCCAGGCTTCTGGGTTCAATCTGGCCTATCCCTGGCCATAGTGGCCATTTTGAGAGTGAAGCAGCAGATGAAAGATCTTTCTGTCTCTTAGTTTGTCTCTTCTTTCTCTCAGTCTTTCAAATAAACAAATCTTAAGAAAAACTTATAACAAGTCAGATAATTACTTCCGATTTTTTTGTGGCTAGTTTCTGGATCAGTGTTTTGAACCTTTATCCTTGGTTACCAGTGCTCATCACAGACTACCTTCATCTGTGTTTCAGATGAAGGCAGTTACCAGAATCAAAGGACAACCTATGGAATGCAAGAAAATATTCGCAAACCATACAACTGAAAAGGAGTCCCAAGCCAAATTATATAAAGAAGCCATAAAACTCAACAGTCAGAAAACAAAAACTCAATTAAACCTGGTCAAAGGACCTGAATAAACATTTCTCAAAAAAACATACAGAGAGCCAACTGTATGACTTAGTTTAATGTCTTCCAGGTTCATCTACATTGTCAGAAATAACAGTATTCCCTTCATTTAAAAGCTGAATAATTTTTCAATATTACATATCTATCTATACACACACATATAATATTTTCTTTACCTGTGTGAACCTGGGGGACATTATAGTAAGTAAAATAAGTCAGGCATATAAAGGCAAATGTTGCGTGATCTAACTCATGTGTGAAATTTGGTTGAACTCATAGAATCAGCGGCTCTGGGTGGGGCTGAGGGTTATGGTGAGATGTTTCTCATAGGGCTCAAAGTTTCAGTAAGGATAAGTATGTTCTGGAGATCTGTGCACCATCGTGACTATAGTTAATAAAAATGTGTTGTGTGCTTGAAAATTATCTAGGGAATCTGCTACCAACGTTCTCAATACAAAAATGATAAGCATGTGAGATTTTGAATATATTAAATAGTTCGATTCAATCAGTTCACTATATATACCTTATATATCAAAAGATCAGGCTATACACTGTAAACACACACAATTTTATATGACAATTATACCTTAATATGGCTAGGCAAAAGGGGAGATATGTTAAGTAATAGTCTCATAATTGTTGATTGCAATATTTTATGTAAGTAAATAAATATTTTTGTTTATAAATAAGAGTATAATGTCTGACATCTACAAACATTTAAGCATGTAAAGCTAATCAGCTCATGCATTGTATTGACTTTTAGCAAGTTTGAACATTGTTTAGCCTTTGAACTGCAATGAAACTAATAAATATACATTTTCATGATTGGTAGTAAGGAAACAAAAAGCAGAAAAATCCCAAATCCTAAGAAATATAATATGTTATATGTAATGTACTCTACTTTGAAAATAAGTATGTTAACTTAAGATAGCTACTCCACACTATATCTCAACATATACATGACTTCAACTTGGAGGAAATCCTATTGCTGTTCAGGTAAGAATGATTGTGTCACATTTACTAAGTTGTTAAAAGAGTACTCTTTCTGCCTTTGTTTTAACTTACATACCAGAAAATTAATGATAACAAAATCAGGTGATGAATATTCTCACATTTCAAAGATAAGTGGTAGCCGGCGCCGCGGCTCACTAGGCTAATCCTCCGCCTAGCGGCGCCAGCACACCGGGTTCTAGTCCCGGTCGGGGCGCCGGATTCTGTCCCGGTTGCCCCTCTTCCAGGCCAGCCCTCTGCTGTGGCCAGGGAGTGCAGTGGAGGATGGCCCAGGTGCTTGGGCCCTGCACCCCATGGGAGACCAGGAAAAGCACCTGGCTCCTGGCTCCTGCCATCGGATCAGCGCGGTGCGCCGGCCTCAGCGCGCCGGCCGCGGCGGCCATTGGAGGGTGAACCAATGGCAAAGGAAGACCTTTCTCACCTGTCTCTCTCTCTCACTGTCCACTCTGCCTGTCAAAAAAAAAAAAAAAAAGACAAGTGGTAGACATCTTAAGCAGCATTTATGAAATACGAGGTAGAGGGTTCTTATGAGATCATAAACAGATACTTACCTCCAAAAAGGTTGGAGCTGAAAAGTCAGAGTCAATGTATTTGGGAAACATCTGTGAGACTTCCATGGCAATTTACCTCTCCACCCCTGGGAAGAGCAAGGAAGGGTCAACAAACAAGGGACTTAAAATAGGTGCCCTGAACTCTGATCTACACCTTGAGAAGTGTAATTGGAAAAACAGGTTTGCTTGGTGCTCTGAGTGACAGGTGGCTGTGCGAGTTTCCGATTTTGTCAGTTTCAAGTATGCACTGTATGTCCAAGACCCATTTCTGAGTCACATAAGAATACAGAGACACTTGAAATCTTACCCAAATCCTGCTGGGGAATGTTATTTAACTCCAGTATAGAATTCCCAGGGACTGAAGAAAGTAATGTAATTAGCCACTTAGATGAAAATGAGTGGAAGCCACAAATACTCTTGGAGGAAAGGTTCTGGTGCAGCAATAAAAGCACCTGTTCTCGCTTTGAAACAACCTAGAAAGAACCAATGCAAATTACACTGAACCAGTTAAGAAGGATTTTATTTTCTTTTACTGCTTTTCCTTGTCTTACTTCAATATAGCCAGGCAACTGCATGCTCTTGTTGTCTTAGGCCTGTTTGATATGCTTATCATCAGAGTGTGCTGGGTTCATACATACCTAAACCATAGGCTGCTATACAGTGAGGGAATGTTGCAAACAACTGCAGTGTACAAGATACTTAGCAGTCACTTTACATTGTCCCACTACATCTATCTGAAAATAGTTGTGGGGGTGCCCAATTAGTATATTTTTATAGAGTACTTCCATAAATTTATTTTAGAATTTCATAAGTAATCTATGTCCTTTGACTTGAGAAGCTCAGACTTAACTGTAGAGCTGTCAACTGTTGAACTAAAAGTTAAATACAATGTTTTAATTTCTCTCCCTATTCATATACTTTAATTAGTGTTCACCAGATGAAAAGAGGTTCAGGAGGAGAGAAAAAATATTATAGAAACATTCCCTATGCTTCTCCTTGTATTTCCCAATCTCAAGACAAATTTGAGACAAGATTATCTGTTTAAAAGAATATTTGGTAAGAAACTTGTTTAGCCTATTTTGAATAAGAACCACACAATCTTTTTCTTTCCATAAAGGCAAAGAAGTGTAAAAAGATATAATTAGTTTAATAATAAAACATTTCCAAGTTTACTTGTATTGTGACTCAGTAGTTTTAGCTTTTCTATTTTCTCTTTAGGACATGTTGGCTGACTTTGCAGTGCGGGGAAACGTTAACAAAAATTAAAGCAGTTAATTTGACACCTTTTGTTTTCAATTTCTTCTTGCTAAATGAGTGTTTTTATGTCATTACAACAAAAGAAAGCAAAAACTCAGGAGAAGTGTTAAATGCGATGTATATCTGCCAAGAAAAGAAAAGCTCATTCTTGAGAAATTAGGCAATCACATTAGGGTAGTTTGATAAAATGAAAATTAATTATTTGTAAGCCTTAGGGGGAATCATTAGTCTAAACAGGAATGCATAAAGAAAATAATGTATAAGGACAAAGGAGGCTCTTCTCATCACAGTAATTTTTACAGAAGCTAAACATAAATATAATGATCATGATGTATTTGTTTTCACTGCATTGTTTGAATTAATGTCTCCAAGGAATAGATAATCAAGTGAAATCAGGATTAAAAAGGACTTTCATGAATTTCTAAATTACAAATTAGCATTTTTGGTTGCTCATAATACAAAATATCTTAATGAAATTATTAGTTATGGATTATAGTCCTTATTATTCATTCAGTGGTCTGAATTTAGCAAAAGCTCCCTGAAGGAAAAAAAAAATATGGTGATGAATTTACCAATCAAATACCTTAAAAGGCCATAAGAAGGAGGAAGACTGTAATTTCATCCTGAATTGAGTTGATTCTTCATGGGGCTCAAGGCTCACAGTGATAGAGGAAGACAACAGAATCCCCTTCCAGAATCAGCAATAATCCAGCTCTCTGATAAATAAGAATAATGGTCCCAAGGAAGAATAAGATCAGTATGGAATCCTGGCAAGGAAGGTAGAGACTCTGGGGTCCAGTGTGGTAAAGGGAAGAGATCAGAAGCCTGTAGAAGTAGGGAGGAAGAAGTGAGCTCTCCTGAAAGTTCCACTCCCCTTGTGAGACTGGACAAAGGAGAAAGGATGGGTAGTATTTGGAAACACTGAGAACCTCTGGCTAGAAGGTTTTGTATGCAGTGTCTGAACACTGTCCTCGGATGCTAGAGCTTGGAGTCCTGTGGAGATCAGAAATAAGTTATTTGCTGATTTATTCTTGGAATTTCCTCCTTCTCATTCGTTAATTTTAAAAGGCACTGTCTAGAATTTTTATATTTGGATAGAGCTTGATTACTTATGAATCTACAGATGGAGATGATCCAAAGAACCCTTGTTTTAGTGCTGGGGATATATTTTTGTGGGATATGAACACTGTATATTTCTCATGATTAATGGCCTAAAGTACACATATTAAGTGTAAATATTATTTTACATTTATTTCTTCAGTTTATAAAGGGAGGAATTCTTCAAATATCTAGAATCTGAAATTTCAGCCATTATTTTTTTTTAACTTTTATTTAATGAATATAAATTTCCAAAGTACAGCTTATGGATTACAATGGCTTCCCCTCCATAACGTCCCTCCCACCCACAACCCTCCCCTTTCCCACTCCCTCTCCCCTTCCATTCACATCAAGATTCATTTTCGATTCTCTTTATATATAGAAGATCAGTTCAGCATACATTAAGTAAAGATTTCAACAGTTTGCACCCACGCAGGAACATAAAGTGAAAAATACTGTTTGAGTACTAGTTATAGCATTAAATCTCAATGTACAGCGCACTAAGGACAGAGATCCTACATGAGGAGTAAGTGCACAATGACTCCTGTTGTTGACTTAACAAATTGACACTCTTGTTTATGGCATCAGTAATCACCCTAGGCTCTTGTGATAAGCTGCCAAGGCTATGGAAGCCCCCTGAATTCACCGATTCTGATCATATTTAGACAAGGCCATGGTCAAAGTGGAAGTTCTCTCCTCCCTTCAGAGAAAGGTACCTCCTTCTTTGATGACCCGTTCTTTCCACTGGGATCTCACTCGTGGAGATCTTTCATTTAGGTGTTTTTTTTTTTTTTTTTTTTTTTTTTTTTTTTTTTTTTTTCAGAGTGTCTTGGCTTTCCATGCCTGATATACTCTCATGGGCTTTTCAACCGGATCCGCATGCCTTAAGGGCTGATTCTGAGGCCAGAGTTCAGACATTATTATTTATATATCATCAAGTATATGGGTATTTTTTTTTTTTTTTGGACAGGCAGAGTGGATAGTGAGAGAGAGAGAGAGAGAGAAAAGTCTTCCTTTTTTGCCGTTGGTTCACCCTCCAATAGCCGCCATGGCTGGCACGCTGTGGCTGGTATACCACACTGATCCGAAGGCAGGAGCCAGGTGCTTATCCTGGTCTCCCATGGGGTGCAGGGCCCAAGCACTTGGGCCATCATCCACTGCCTTCCCGGGCCACAGCAGAGAGCTGGCCTGGAAGAGGGGCAACTGGGACAGAATCCGGCGCCCCGACCGGGACTAGAACCCGTTGTGCCAGCACACCTAGGTGGAGGATTAGCCTATTGAGCCATGGTGCCGGCCAGTATATGGGTATTAAGCATTAACTTTTAAAAATTACTACTTCTCTCTTAAATAGAAGCATTTATAAATTGAATTTTTAAAAAAAATTTAAAAATGTTTTTGACAATAATGGCAAAGATGTCCCAATTCAACTTTTTTGTCATTTAGAGAAATGATAATGAAATAAAATTGGTTTCATGTCATTTATTTGGTCAAAGATAAAGGAAACTTGCACGTTTCAAAATCTTATAATTAGAACTTGGTAATCTAATTTTTAAAAATGTTGTATTTAAATCAGAGGCAGAAACAGACAGACAGCTGAAGTCTCTTAGTTCACTCCTTCAAATACTCAGAATACCAAGGCTGGATGGGGACTAGAATCAGGACCCAGGAATGCAATGTGGGTCTCCCGTGGGGGTTTCTGGAACCCAACTAGTTGAGCCATCACTCCTGCCTCCCAGGGACTGGTGAGAAGACGGAATCAGGGTCCTGCCCTCCAGTGTAGAATTAAGTGTCTTAATCACTAGACTAGCCACCCAGTACTAACTCTGTTAGTGAGAAAATACACACTTTCTCAATGATTTCTCAAACATTCTTAAGACAGGGAACAAACTGATAATCCTTCAATTTTTCTCTTCAAGAATTATTCTCTCTTCTGGTTCTCCCTTTCCCTTTTTGTCATTCAGAATTTACTTATATGTACCTTAATTTTTTTCAGGAGTTGCTTATTCTCCTTCATGTCTCTCCATTTCTTTTGTAAATTTAATGTAGCACCTGATTTTACCAATACACCTAAAAATAGTATTAAATATCAAAAAAAGGGGAAAAACATATGTTTGAAAGTGAAATAAGGGGGTCGGCACTGTGGCATAGTGGTTAAAGCTGCTGCCTGCAGTGCTGGCATCCCATATGGTGACCAGTTTGAGTCCTGGCTGCTCTTCTTCTGATCCAGCTCTCTGCTATGGTCTGGGAATGCAATAGAAGGTGGTCCAATTCCTTGGGCCCCTGTACCCTTGTGGGAGACTCAGAAGAAGCTCCCACCTCCTGGCTTTGGATCTGCACAGCTCTGGCCATTGTGGCCATTTGGAGAATGAACCAGAGGTTGGAAGACCTCTCTCTCTTTTTCTCTGCCTCTCCTTCTCTCTCTGTGTAACTATGACTTTGAAATAAATCAATAAATCTTAAAAAAAAAAGGAAATGAAATAAAGACAGCTACTCATTTCATCATTCCATTGGTCATTCTGTTCCCCACTTGTATAAGTTTAACCGTTTTAAATACCACATATACATGTAACAATACAGTATTAGTCTTTTGTGCTTGGATTATTTCACTTAGCATAGTGCCCTCCATGTTCATTGGTATTCTCACATTTAATAGAAACCCATACCTTTTTAAGGATGAATAATACAAACTATGTGTATATACTATGTTTTCCTCTATGAACTTTTGAGTTACTTCTGTAATTTGTCTATTGTGAATAGTACCACAATGAACATGGAAATACACGTCTCCCTTTGAAATCTTAATTTTAATCCTTTGGGGCATATACTCAGAAGTGTTATTGCTGGATCAGATGGTAATTCTATTTTTAATTTCTGGATAACCTCCTATACTATTTTCTGTAATGACTATGTTAATTTATATTTATACCAACAATGTTCAAGGGTTCCAACTTTTCCACATCCTTGTCAACATTTGTTATCTCTTTTTTATAGTATACACACCAACAGGAATGAGTTGAAATACTATTGTGGTTTTAATCTGCATTTTCATGATGATTTGTGATACTTAGCATCTTTTCATATACCTGTTCACCATTTTGCATTTTCTCTTGAAAAATGTCTTCTTATTCTGTTGATTTTTTATATGAGGCAGAAAATTTGAGCTATAATGTAGAACTATTTGTCTACTTTTGCATTTGTTGGTTGTGCTTTTGGAGAAAATGATAAGAGCAATGCAAGCAATCATTGCCAAGCCTGATGTCAAGAAACTCTCTCTTTATGTTTCCTTCTAGGAGTATTATAGTTTCAGGTCTGTGTTTGTGTCTTTAATTCATTTGGGGTTTCTTTTGTATATGGCAACCAATAGGAGGTCAACTTCATTCTTGTGTTGGCTATCAAGTTTTCCTGACATTACTTGTTTTATTTTTTTAAAAGACTTATTTAGTTTTTTGAAAGGCAGAGTTACAGAGAGACAGAAGCAGAGAGAGAGAATCTTCGATCCGCTGGTTCACTCCCACATGGCTGAAATGGCCAGAGCTGTGCCAATCCGAAGCAAGGAGCCAAGAACTTCCTCTGGGTCTCCCACATGGGTGCATGGGCCCAAGGACTTAGGCCATCTTCCACTGCTTTCCTAGGGCATAGCAGAGTACTGGATTGGAAGTGGAGCAGCCGGGACTTGAACCTGTGCCCATATCGAATGCCAGCACTACAGGCATCGACTTTACCCGCTATGCCACAGTGCTGGCCCCCCTGACATAGTTTGTTGAAAGTACTACCTTTTCTACTATCCACTCCTGGCACACCTGTTGAAGATCAGTTGACTGCATATATGTTTACAGGCATATCTTGTAGGATCCATTCTAGATCGCCACAATATATTAAATATGTTGATAAAGTGAGTCATGTGAATATATTTTGGTGCATTTTTTTTGCCAGGCAGAGTTAGACAGTGAGAGAGAGAGACAGAGAGAGAGTGAGTGATAGACAGTGAGAGAGAAAGACAGAGAGAAAGGTCTTCCTCCTTCCATTGGTTCACTCCCCTAATGGCCGCTACAGCCAGCGCTGCGCCAATCCAAAGCCAGGAGCCGGGTACTTCCTCCCAGTCTCCCATGCGGGTGCAGGGACCCAAGCATTTGGGCCATCCTCCACTGCCCTCCCGGGCCACAGCAGAGAGCTGGACTGGAAAAGGAGCAACCGGGACTAGTACCCGGCGCCCCAACCGGGACTAGAACCCGGTGTGCCGGCGCCGCAAGGCAGAGGATTAGCCTAGTGAGCTGCGGCGCCGGCCAGCATTACTTTCATTGTACATCACCATCAGCTCTCTTTGCTAACCAGGTGTATTGCCAATATTGTAGTAAGTAAGGAAGGAAATACTTGTTTCTCAGCAGTGGTTCTCAACACTGAGTTTAAAATAGTCACTGCAGTTTTTATGGGGTACACACAGAGTAGATTAAATATAATTCTTAAGGTATCTTGTATTTTCAGAATGGTAATGATGAAAGAGCATTGGCTACACCTGAAAGTCATCAAATGCACTAGGCCTTAACAAGAGTCAGAAGTTTTGAAGGCACACACTGACTTCTGTTTCTAGCTATGAAAGCCCTAGATGGAATCTTCCAATATGATGCTGCTTTGTCTACACTGAAAGTCTGTTGTTTAATTTAGCTATCCTCATCAACACCTTAAGTAGATTTTCTGGATAATTTGCTGTAGCTTCTACATCATCACTGGCCTCACTTTGCACTTTGTTGTTATGGAGATGGCTTATTTACTTAAGCCATATGAAATGGCCTCTATTAGCTTGGTACTGTCTTCTTCAGTTCCTTCCTCTCTGTCAGGCTTCATAAAATGAAGAGAGTTGGAGCCTGGCTCTGGATTATGCTTTGGCTTGCAGGAGTGGGGAACCTTTTTTCAGCCAACAGCCATTGGGATATTCATAACATCACTCATGGGCCATACAAAATTATCAATTAAAAATTAGCCTGCTACTGATTTATTGAATTTTGATTTCCATCTGCAATTGCCTTTGCAGGATGTGGCCTGTAGGCTAGACGTTCTCTGAAAGGGAAGGTTGTGGCTGGTTTGATCTTCTATCCAGATCATTCAAGCTTTCTAAGGCTGTTATGTTTTCTTATCATTTGTATGTTCCCAAGAGTAGCCCTTTGAATCTTTAATAACTTTTCTTTTGCATTCACAACTTGGCTAACCATTTGGTGGAAGAGGCCTAGATTTCAGCCCATCTTGGCTTTTGACATACCTTAACAGATAAGCTTAATAACTTCTAGCTTTTGATTTAAAGTGAATGACTACCTTTTTCTTGACTCCTTAGAAGCTATTGTAGGGTTATTAATCAGCCTGATTTGCAATAATTTTTTTGTCTTGTTGACTAGGAAGACCCAAAGAGAGGGGAGAAAAAAGAGAACAGCTAGTTGATGGAGCAATCAGAGTATACACAACATTTTCAGTTAAGTGCATAGTATCTCCATGGATGAGACCCCACAGATTCCTCATTGCACAGGTCAGGTGTGGATATCATGCAGTATAGTAGCTACCTGTCTGTATTCCTGGACTGAGTCGTCTAACTCAATTCCATTTTCCCTACCATGACTTTCATGAAGGAAATGGGTGGTAGGTAAACCCAGAGGTAATGGCAATGGTAAAAAATGTGGGGAAAAAGTATTTTGAAGGACTTTGAAGGTAGCTGAAGGGAAGGAGGGATGAATTGAGCAAAAATTCCTCTCTAGTGCTAGTTGGAAGCATCTTTGATTCTTGGCATCAGCAACCTAATTTTTCAACTCAAACTCTTAAGTATTCTTCCAAATTGAATTCTTCTGGGATCTTGTTCCAGCAAGATGGCAAAATGCCCCTTATTTCATCATTCTGTGGGTTTCCAGTTTGGATGATCATTTTCCTACATGGACAATTTTTCAGTATAGACTAAGACTATCTCTCAAAATAGTTTTTAAAGATTTATTTATTTATTTGAGAGACAAAGTTAGAGAGAAAGAGAGAGAAAGAGACACAGAGAGAGATCTTCCATCTGCTGGTTCACTCCCCAAATGGCCACAATGATTGAGGCTGGGCCACTCCAAATTCAGGAGCCAGGAGCTTCTTTCAGATCTCTCATGTAGGTACATGGGCCCAAGCACTTGGGCCATCTTCCATGGTTTTCTCAGGCCATCAGCAGGGAGCTGGATCAGAAGTGGAACAGCCAGGACTTGAATTAGTGCCCAGATGGGATGCTAGTGCTGCAGGCGGAGGCTTAATTTACTATGCCACAGCACCAGCCCTTCTCCAATTCTTTTTAATTTCTTGCGCCTGCGGCACTGGCACCCTGGGGTTCTAGTCCCGGTTGGGGCGCAGGGTACTAGTCCTGGTTGCTCCTTTTCCAGTCCAGCTCTCTGCTGTGGCCCGGGAGGGCAGCAGAGGATGGCCCAAATGCTTGGGTCCCTGTACCCGCATGGGAAACCAGGAAGAAGTACCCAGCTCCTGGCTTCGGATCTGCACAGCACTGGCCGTGGCGGCCATTAGGGGAGTGAACCAATGGAAGGAAGACCTTTCTCTCTGTCTCTCTCTCACTGTCTAACTCTGCCTGGCAAAAAATAAAAAAATAAAATAAATTTATTTCTCTAAAAAGAACACATTTCATGTGTACAGTTTTTTTTTTGTTGTTGTTTTTTGTTTGTTTGTTTTTGACAGGCAGAGTGGATAGTGAGAGAGAGAGACAGAGAGAAAAGTCTTCCTTCCATTGGTTCACCCTCCAGTGGCCACCACGGCTGCGGCCGGCACACCGCGCTGATCCGAAGGCAGGAGCCAGGTGCTTCTCCTGGTCTCCCATGGGGTGCAGGGCCAAAGCACTTGGGCCATCCTCCACTGCACTCCCTGGCCACAGCAGAGAGCTGGCCTGGAAGAGGGGCAACCGGGACAGGATCCGGTGCCCTGACCAGGACTAGAACCCGGTGTGCCAGCGCCGCTAGGTTGAGGATTAGCCTATTGAGCCGCGGCACCGGCCGTGTACAGCTTTAACATATAGTGACAACTACCACCCTCTCTAAGCCCTCCTTTTTTTCCTTTTAATTTTTGCTGTAGAATGCTTTAAATTTATTTTTAGTTACATGCTTAATTCTCCACTAAATAAAAAATTCAATTAGTAGAAAATAGAAAGAGCATGGTTCTACAGGATTATAGACATGGATTAGATGGTTAAAGATTTGTCTACTATAATATTCAAATAAGAGGTTCTAACTGAAGCCATGTCAAGCAGCATGAGTCATTAGTCTCCTGCAAATATGTTTAGTTCCCAAAACTAAATGAACAGATGATCCTAGACCTTATTTCCAGGGTAGCCTGACATCCTTTTAATTTCATGAACTAGCCAGAAGCAGTGGAAGAGAGCCAAATAAGTTATAAGAGCATGAGGAAACAGGTACATTGCAGCCACAGTGTGCAACGGAAAGCAACCACAGAGGTATTTGATAGTAAAGAGGCTCATTTCCTAGAGAAGTAAGACACACATTTTTAAACAATGAAAAATAGCGATGTCAGAAGCTTAGGCCTATTTACTCACTTGAATTTGGAAATGTCAAAAGAACATAGAAAATCACACAAATTGAATTTTGCACAGTTTATATAAGCAAAGAAACAAATCAGAGGCCAGGCAGCAGTCGGGACTGGAAATGGTTCAGAAATGATGTATAGAAATGGGCTGACTGGTTGCAACCACATTTGCCTTGCAAAGTCATGCTTTGGTAGTGTTCAGCCTGTAAGTGACTGAAGGCTCAGTGGCTGTGATGGATGCAGACTCAGCTTCTTGTTATAAGAGCTTACTCTCAAGTTTTCTTTTTTAAAAAATTCTTATTTGCTTGAAAGAAAGAAAAAGAGATAGAGAGGGAGAGAGAGAGAAAAAATGAAACACTCCTATTATCTGGTTCACTCTCCAATTCCTATGTTAGCTGGTGCTGGACCAGGCAAATGCCAGAATATAGGAGCTCAATTGATCTCCCACAGAGGAGACAGGAACTCATCCTCTTGAGAAATCATCTGCTGCATCAGCAGGAACTGGACTGGAGAGTGAGGCCCAACTCAACCCAGGCACTTTGGTATGGGATGTGGGTGTCTTGAGAGCTACATGTGCAGAACACTCATCCCCACTTCTGGGTTTGGGTACATCTATTTGAGCATTAAGTTATAGGTCAAACTTAAATTATATTTGGAGGCAATTTTAAGCTAATCAGTGTATTTTTTTAAAAAAAAATCAAGGTTATTTTCTTTCTGCATTGATTTTCCCATGAGAAATGAGGCCAGTTTTCTTTATTACTTATTTAAGGGTTGTTATAACAATCATAAAGGAAATCATTAGTAATTGAGTCTTTTCCCAAAACTGTTTTGATTAACAAACCACTATCAGTTTGAGGGGAGATTTCTGATAACATCCTTAGAAAATTTGTCCTTGACACTAATCTGTTATTTTCATCAACTACGTGCACAAGACAATATGAATGTACTTTCCATGTGTGTATCATCTTGGATCTCAATAAAATAGAAACTATGTGAGATGAAAGATTCAGTAATAGCATATTATAGTAATTTGGCATCTGGTGATGTGAGACAAGCTAACAAATTTGAATTTACTACTCATAAGATGATGAAGTCTTCAGTATGATTAAAAAGCTAATTGCATAAACACAACCTTGGGTGGGTGGGTGAAAGTTTAGGTTAGTAGGTTTAAATCAAATATATGAGCTTAAGTTAACTGGACCTTAAGACAGAAAAGTTTGGGTGAAACAAGTAGGGGAAAAATCATTGTTATCTAGGCTACGTTAATAGGATTTCTCTAAGTAAATAACATCTGAGCTCTTCATTCAGGATTAGGTGTCACAGATAAGTTGTTTCTCACTGTAGGAGAATGACTAGGATGAGGAAGGAAGTGAGTGATGTGGCAGAAGGGATGGTGATGGAAATAGAAATCCTAAGCCTTGAGAGTACAAGACAGATGAAAATTGAGAGACAGAGAGAGAAAGACTGATTTTTCAAGTGTTTAAATGCCCTAGCTTTCAAATTAATTATAGACTTAAGAATTTGAACTTGAGTCATCAAAGAGAAGTTAATCCAAGACAGATTTTAATCACTACATAGAAGAATGCTAATGCTTTAAATATAAAGTTTTAAAATAATAAAATCAGGGGCCAGTGTTGTGGTGTGGTGGGTTACTCTGCCTCTGATGCTGACAACCCATACAAGCACTGGTTAGAGTCCTAGCTGCTCTGCTTCCAATCCAATTCCCTGCTAATGCACCTAGGAGTGCTGTAGAAGATCACTAAAGTGCTTGGGCCCACACCCATGTGGGACATGCAGATAGAGTTCCACACTCTTGGGTTTGTCCTAGTCCACAGCCCTGGCTATTGTGGTCATTTGGGGAATGAACCAGTGTGTGGAAGATTGCTCTCTCTCTCTCTCTCTCTCTCTCTTTTCTCTGTCTTTCTTTCTCTGTCTGTAACTCTGCCTTTCAGATAAGTAAACAAATCTTTTTAAAAATGTGATTGATAGGCATCCATAGCATAAATTTTGCAAAATCCAGAACATTTGAAAAGAAAGAGATGTTCACCTACTTGCCAGAGTGTAACAACTTTGTCCCTTAGAAATAACTGACTAAATGTTAAATTACACTGAGATGCTTCAAATAACTATTTCTGATACTCAACTTTCTCATTGCATTTGTGAACAAATAAGACATCTATTCAAGTTATCAGGAAATGAAAAATGATGAAGAAATTTGAGAATTTCCAGTTGATGTAACCACCCTTATCAGTATAATCTGTGATGGGGTGAGCCTTATTGAGGGGAGAATTATTTGGATCCTATATATTATAAAATGTGCAATTATTATCCTTCAATCTCACCAAAGGAATTAAAATTAGAATTTGTATTTTCTAAAGAGAATTCAATAATCCTACATAAAATATATATCATATGTAAAATAATGAATGATTTACAAAAGATAACTGGTATTTGAAGGTCCGTTTTTACTTAGTGTAAAAGAGTGCAATTTTGTAAATGCAGGTACCTTCAAGCTAATCATTAACCCAAAGTACATCATTTAAAGCTGTTATTATCTCAATTCGCTGCATCCACCCTGCAATCCTAGTATTCTGTTAATTGAGAATGATTTGTGACAGTAACTCACCAGAAGAGACACCCAGACAAAGGTAATACATCATTTTATAGATGCTGAACTGCAACTTTAGTTCCTTTTCCAGGCATAACTGACCTTTCTTTCTTGGATCATTCAGAAAGAGGTTTCTTGTTTTTTGTCATTTTACACCCATTATCTTGTTCCATTGTTATCTTGACATATTCCCTTCTCACAGCTTTTATTCTGGAGACTGAGATAATAGGGTTTAGGCTGCGTTTGAAAGACAAAAGAAATTCTCAAGAATAACTGTGCTCTGTCAAGCTTGAACAGCCTCACTCTGCCCCCATCTGGCTCTGAAGGCTGGCAAACTCCAGATTTCCCTGGCTATCCTCATTAATTCTTCCCCAAGAGGGGTTCACATTCACCCCTTGGCAGAAATATTGAGACTACTGTTCCAAATAATGTTATGTTGCAGTTGGACCCATTCCTCAAATGAATACCTCAAAAATTCATTCAGATATATGGTGAAGCCATGCCTAACTTTGGTAAACACATGGTTTTAGTTTGTTTTCTGCTGCTATAACAGAATAGCATTGGCTGGTTAATTTATAAACAAAAGAAATATATTTCTTTCAGTTCTGGAGGTTGGGAAATCTAATATCAAGCTGCTGACCTCTGGTGAGGGCCTTCTTGCTGCAGCATAATGTGGAGATGACATCACATGGCTAGAGAGAATGAAAGAGAAGTGAGGGGAGAGCTCACTTTTATAACAAAGCCACCTCTGATAATTCTCCCAGGCCTGTGATAATGACATTAACCCAATTATGAGGGTAGAGTCCTTATGATATAATCACCTCAAAAATACAACTCCAGGCTGGCGCCGCAGCTCACTAGGCTAATCCTCCGCCTAGCGGCGCCAGCACACCGGGTTCTAGTCCCGGTTGGGGCGCTGGATTCTGTCCCGGTTGCCCCTCTTCCAGGCCAGCTCTCTGCTGTGGCCAGGGAGTGCAGCGGAGGATGGCCCAGGTGCTTGGGCCCTGCACCCCATGGGAGACCAGGAAAAGCACCTGGCTCCTGGCTCCTGCCATCGGATCAGCGCGGTGCGCCGGCCTCAGCGCGCCGGCCGCGGCGGCCATTGGAGGGTGAACCAACGGCAAAAAGGAAGACCTTTCTCTCTGTCTCTCTCTCTCACTGTCCACTCTGCCTGTCAAAAAAAAAAAAAAAAAAAAAAAAAAAAAAAAAAAAAAAAACTCCAAATACTATCACAGTGTCAACCAAATTTTAATGGAGTTTTGGAGATGATGTTCAAATCATAGCTCACTTTCTCAGAAATATTTTCTGGAGATTGAGAAGGGGCTCACTCCACTCCATATTCCATTTGATGTCACATTAGCATGTCCACTTCTGTGGCCAATCTTTCCTAAACAATCTTTTCCATCATCCTCTCCATGTATGATGATTTAAATTTCTCTTAGCACTTTCACCATCTCATGTATTGTACTATATATTATTATTTAGCTATTGTTTTTCTTCCTCTTTCCTTCTTGAGGAATAGAAGCAACATGGCAACAGGGACTTCCCTTGTGTCTGTAATGCCAATAAAAACAGGGTCTGGAATGTAATAGATGTTCAATAATATCTACTGAATAAGTGAACACGGGAACTTAATGAACAGATTGAGTTTAGAAACAGCTAAATGAGTGGGAGTTTGGCACAGTGGTTAAGATACTATATAGCTGCATCCTACATCAGAGTGTCTGGGGTGGAGTCTTTGCTGTACTTGTAATTCCAGCTTCCTAGTGCACAGTCAGAAAGGCAACAAATGGTAGCTCAAGTACTTGGGGCCCTGCCACCCATGTGGAAGACCTTGATTTAGTTCTAGGTTCCTAACCTGGCACATCCATGGCTCTTGCATGCTTTGCGTAGTGAACCATTGGATAGAAGATCTCCATCTGTCACTGTCTCTCTGTCTCTATCTTTTTAAATAATAATAAATATTTTTAGAAAGAGAGAATCAGCTGAGGTATATGATGGTTTGATTTATATCATACACATTTTTCTTGCTCTCAGAGGAAGGCCCATGTGGCTATCCTCTCCTATGTTAAAAAGTTTTTACTCATCAAATACTTGTGGACTAAATAAAAACATGGAAGGGAGAATGATGTTGGCAACTTGTCGCTTTGCTTTACTAATTAGATCTGCAAAATTATAACCGGGAAGAAAAGAAATAAAGAAATGAGCAAATGGGACAACCCTGTTATATTATCTTGCATAACTGAGAGTGACTGTGTGAATGTCATGAAGGGGACATTTAACTTATCCTTACTGCTTTTAATAAACAGATTATGAGATAACCTTACATGGCCAAGATAAAAAATATAAACACAATGTGTTCCATCGGATGATAAATAAGTTGGTCTAATCAGAACTTTAAAAAATGTTTTCTATTTGGTCCCATTTGTCTGGAGGCAAAGTTTTAACATTTTGGTCAGAGGTGATGACAATTTTATCATCAAAAAGGCATGTCTAAGCCTGCCCAACTGTCTTCCAGCTCAAGGTCCAATTTGAAATTGACGTTCTGTCTTCTCTAAAGATATGAAAACAGTGTGAAGATAGCCCTGAGCAGGCTCCAGCAGATACAGGGCTTTTCAGTCCAAACATTACTCAACCTGTCCTATAAAGGCTGACAGAGTTAGTCCCCAGCACTTTCTGTCTGGCTCTGAATGATCTGGTCCACAATCAGGAACAAGGACAGAGAGCAACTTCCAGGAACCCAAGGACCTGGTCACATCTCATTATCTACCAGCTCCTGGGAGCAGCATCTTGATTTATGCATGCACATTAATGTACAAATGCTCTTGAATCTGGCAGGAAGCCCAGTGCAAAAAGAGTATTGTGCCTCTTTTTGCAAAGTGCCATTAAAAGCCACGGACCACGTGCACTCAGAGTGATGAGATGTTCCTTACTTTTCGGCTCACTTAGTGTGTCCTTAATGTCAGCACGAGATTTCTCCATGACAATTTGTCACATCCTAAATTCCACCCAGTACAGTTTTGAGAAGGATTCCCCATATTTTATAAGAAAAAAAGAAAACCTACATTTTTGAATGGTTATTTAAAACACACACACAAACAAATATATATTTGTGCATAGTAACATGTGTGTAAGTACTGCTTCTATCTGGGCTTCTTAAAGAAAAGATATTCCAATCTCAGAGAAATTCCTATGGACAACCTTTAACAGCATTTTTTTTCCTTTCAAAAAAAAAAAACACCTTGAATTTCTTTTATTTACCAAAGTTTTGTCTTTACTATTTTTCTCTTTTAACAGCACTTAACACTCACAGAGAAAAATTCATCAAACCATTTCTTTATCCATGGCTTAAAAAGAAGCACTACTGAGCTATTGCACTGTAATCACATGTTATGTAACAATGTTTTGTATAACAATGGACAGATCGCATATATGATGGTGGTCCCATAAGATTATAATGAACCTGAAAAAGTCATATTGCATAATGATGTCATGAATTCACAGCACAGCACATTTCTCCCGTGTCTATGGTAACATTGATATACCAGTCATATGTGAGGCCACCCAGGCTGAGGGCCTGGGGGCCATGTCCTTCACTAGCATGCTGCCAGCTGTGGCTGGAAAGCTTGTTTGCAGACTGGCCAGCATCTCCTCATAGGTGCTGAATGTGTGACCTTGTGTTTTTAAATTAAACCCTCAAGTTAGTTGCAATCTTCCACCCAAAGCTAGAAGAGGAAGGAATGAGACCCTAAGAAGATTCAGGCTGTCTCCAAGAGACTCCCACTATCTGCATGAACCTCAAGTCAATCAACATACATACACCTCCAATAGAAAGACCCAATGAACAAATAATAGTGCTTTAAAAACCTGGACACTTCCTGAAAGCCATGTCCCCTTCAGGCACTCAGTCTGTTCTCCTCTCAGACGAGACGTTATTCTGTCAATTGTCAAATAAAAGTTTCTGCTTCCTTCCAAGTTGTTCCTTGCTTTTTATTTCTATACTGAGCTGAGGAAAAGAACCCATGAAACTCACTCCTGCAACAGCCCACCTCTCCACAACCAGTAACAAAGTGCAGCACAGAACACACAATTATGTACAATGTATAATTATTAGTAATAAAAATAAAGGAGTATGTTATTGGCTTATGCATTAATTATTCTATATTGCTATTGTTATTTTATAGTTCATTCCTACCTACAATAAAAGCAAAAACAAATACAAAAAGTGTTTATTGCAAAACAGTAAGCTGTGTTAAGCTGGCAGCAGCCTTTCATATCTCATGTTTGCCAAGTCTCTGGATTGTATCATTTTTCTCTTAATTCTGTGGTCTCTAAGTGAACAAAATCCACTACTAAAGTTACCAGTAAGAGGCATGTGGAGTGGCTGGCTTGAAAACTAAATCAGAAGTGATTAAGGGAAGCAAGCATTTGGCCGAGCAGTTCAGAAGCCAGTTAATATACCTGCATCTTATATTAGAGCGCCTTTGTTCAATCAGCCATCTCTATTCCTAACCTGGGCATGTCTGTTCCACCATAGCTACTGTCTTAAAGAAAAGAATAAAGTGATGGATGCTGTAAAAGGAGAAGCTTCATTGAACAATGAGATTAACAAAAATTTTAGAAGGGCCCATTTTGTATGTAAAGAAGCTTCGTATGACCCAGATACCCAGATTGAAGACCAACCTGGAAGCATATGCCTGTGAGCCTCATGGTAACTGTGGCCAAAGCAAAGCTTTTGCGTTCAGTGTTGAAGGAAAATTCTGGGCCAGCTATGATATTCAATTTACTGCTTTCTCTAGGTAGTTTAAAAGATTCATTCTTTTTTATGGATGAGCAGTACTTCATCATGTATACTTTATTTGACATTTTGCCCCCGTAGAATCCAGATGAATCCCATAGAATGTAGATGCTCACCATCTTAAGGCTTAACTACATATAAACTGTGATCGCAGCTGTTGTACCAAATATGGTATCATGTAAAAGTATTCACCTCTAGGAAGCAATTTGTGTGTGCGTGCATTAATAAGCCTTGGCATTAATGAATCAAGGCAAACGTACTTGATGGGGCACCATGTGACAATATGTGAGGAACTGTATATTGAGTTATCTGGGTCTCATCAAATCATAAGGTTCAATGGGTGCAGCAATGGTCCATAGTGAAATAGGAATATTATAGCCAACATTTATGGAGGACAAGAAGGGACATGTAAATTGTGTTCAGTTATCTTAGTGTTCCGACATGTTACAGGCTGAATCGGGTTTCTCCAAAAATCAAACGTTGATGTTCTAATCTCCAGTAATTCACGATGTGACCTTACATAGAAACAGGATCTGTGTATGTGTAATTATTTAAGATGAAGACATTAAGGTCAGGTTCAATCTAATATAACTTATGTCATTACTGAAAGAGTAAGTTTGATCACAGAGTTATCCAAGCATAGAAGAAAGACAATGAGAAGATCTAGGGAAATGCTACCTACAAGTCAAGAGAATGCCTGAAATTGAGAGGGAGAGACATGGAACAGATTCTGTTTCACAACACCCAGAAAAATCCGATCTTGTAGACACCTTGATTTTGGACCTCTGAGCCTTCAGAACTGTGAGACAATACATTTATGTTGTGAAAGCCCCCCAGATTATGGAACTTTCTTTGCAGCAACTCTACAAAAGTAGCACAATATGAATCTATTGGAGGTGAAACAGGACCTTTCCCTGTTCTACAGTCTCTCCAGCACTGCCACAATCGATATATGAATGCAACAGCTCTGGTAGCAGAGAAAGATGACTCTGAAAGCCCGTTCTTCCAGAAAATGCACCAAGGCTGATCTCTGGAGATGGCAGCACTCCTTGAGTATACAATTTGACACCTGAAAGCAAGACAACTAAGTTGAATAGAATAATAGGAACCCACTTCACATGAAAGGAAGTGCAAGAGTAGGCCTGTCAACATGAAATCCATTGCCTGTATCATGTCTAAACCATCCAGAGGCAGTCGCATTTGCAGGACATTGGAATAATTTTTAGAGGTCCAACAAGAGTATCACCTCAGTGGCAAAATCTGAAATGGATGTCATTTCCACACTTCAGGTGAAGCATCAGATACTTTTATATAGTGCTGTGTCTCCAAAAGGAAGAATATATGAGTCTAGAAATCAAGGGATAATAAGCAGGAGTAGGCTGATTTGCCATCATTACCCATTACCCTCAGATTTTTGTGATTCCTGTTCACACCACTCTAACGACTGAAGTAGGAAAAGCCAAGATAATGATTGCAATGGGCAATGGAAGCATGGTTTTGACAGGACTTCCTGAAAGGGAAATAAAAAGCCTCCTATAATTATTTTCCTGAGTGACAGGAGCTGAAACTTTGATCCATGTGTTGCTGTCTCCCATTGTTTGAAGCACATGTCATACTCCTAGTCTCTTGCACATCGAAGAATATGCTAAAGCAATATAGTAAGATTCACAGAGCATATGAGAGCAAAGAATTGAGGAAGATCATGTACTTTATTGGTCCACAAATACCAGTATATGGATAGGCAGTGTCAGAATCAACTGGAGATTTTCATGATCAAATATTCTAGGATCCTATCTTCTGACTAATAGTGATTCAGGGAACCTGCTATAATTTAATATTCTGTAATTTTAAAAATCAGCCCCTTGACTTAGAGGCAGAACCTGTACTGGGAACTATCAATCCAATTCCAAAAACTAAAGTTCACCCTTGTTTGTTTCTAATGCAAGCTGTTTTGTGATATGTTCTCTCCAATCTTCAAAGTGTAGTTTTTTCAGGTTCTGAATATAAATTTCTTACTCAAGTTAATATATTTTATTTGTCAGTGATCAAAGGACAGTAGTACAGGCAGAAAGAAAATCCATAAATATGTTATTCATATTTGGATACAGTAGTTCTCATTCAAAAATTAATACTAAATGAAAAAAAGGATTGACTTAAGTATGACAGCTTTCCAATCTCCTGTTAGACATTATCAAACAAGCTTACCTAAAATACCCAATATCCTAAAAAAAAAAAAAAAAAAAAAGGCTCAGCACCCATGGATTGGAACTGGTCTCAAGAGAAGAGAAGACACAGAAATGACCAGAGAGGCCAATTTTCACCTTGCTTAGCTTTGCTTCTGATAAGGTTTAATTCTCTGTCAATAAATACATGGACCAAAACATGAAAAATATGCACAATTTCAGGACTTTAAATCTTGAAGAAAAAGACAAACAGACATGAGGAAAGGGGATTAGGAACTTCGCGGTCTAGAATCATGAATCACTTTGGTCCTAGAGTCTCTTACACCCACTTTTTAGTCTAATCTCCTTGGTGAAGCAGCTGCTTTGACATCATGTTTTGGCCACCCCACAGCCATCCTCTGGCATTCTTCCTCAGGCGTTCCATCCAAGCAACCCATGTGGAAACTGTTATATAAAACCAAGACTTCTATTATCTGTCTCCAACTGAACCATCACAGAGCAAGATGACAGTAATAATGGAGCAGGAAAAAGGAAGTGACCCATAAACTGCTTGCGAGTTAAATATATTTTCACATTATAAAATAATGTAGACAGAGAAAATTCAAACAATTCTAAAAAGGAACAAGTGCATTAAATTACTCATGTTTCTACCAAAAATAACTAAAATATTGTGCTATTTCTGTGTATTTTTAAAATTTATTATGTGGTCAGATGGAAATAATTTTGAACAGCCTGTTAAATTAATAAATGAACATAAGACATAAAATAATAAATAATAAATGAAGAGATACATATACACATAATTCATATACATACATACTTGAACAAATATATGTGTATACTACAATGTCATTTTTCTATATATAAAATTTTTGTATGCTTATTTCACTTAAGTATAACAAAATACACCTTTATTCATTGAAAATTATTTGTAAAAATAATTTTAATAATGATTGTCTACCATTGAGTTATATACCTGTTAATTATTGGCATTTAGTTTAATGATTTTATTCCTATTATCAATAGCACTACTGTAATCACCTATGCACAAAAAGCCTCTTCTCTATTAAACCATATTTAATTTTACAAGTGAGGAATTATTTATTTATTTATTTATTTTATTTGACAGGTAGAGTTATAGATGGTGAGAGACACAGAGAGAAAGGGCTTCCTTCCTTTGGTTCATTCCCCAAATGGCCACTACGGCCGGCGTTGTACCAATCCAAAGCCAGAAGCCAGGTGCTTCTTCCTGGTCTCCCATGCAGGTGCAGGGGCCCAAGCACTTGGGGTATCCTCCACTGCCTTCCCGGGCCACAGCAGGGAGCTGGACCGGAAGAGGAGCAACCAGAACTAGAACCCGGCGCCCATATGGGATGCCGGCACCGCAGGCAGAGGATTAGCCACGTGAGCCACGACACCAGCCCCTAGAATCATTTTATCAGAGTTTGAGTCTTGTTTTTGTATTTCTTCTTATGGTATTTTTAAACTCCTGTGGAAAAGCCAAACCACAGAAAGAAAATTCACATAAAGATACATGTGGATGTATCACGATTCTAGTTTGAATATATTGTGTGAGGACTTCTGCTGGGGGAAAGACAATGACAAGTGGTCTACAGGGCTGATGCCCATGGGAAAGAATGATGGCTGCATGGTGATTTCTCTCCTCCTTCTCTCGCATGCTGCAGATTACACATTGTAATTCTAGGAAGCTAGCTGTGAGGTGTGGGACACAAATGGGAAGATAGGACACACATGGACAGCTATCCCCTCATTCATTTAACAGATTTTTATTGAGTACCTTCTAGGGACCAAGAAATAGTATGGATGAAGGTGTTAGAGAGTTGAAGGAAAAAGAGAACTTTACTGGGGACTAAGGAGAGTAAGTGCACAACAGAAGGTTATGGGTAGGGAGCAACTAATTCGCTGTTTAGGTTTTGGAAATAAAAGGAAAGAATTTTCTTGGAAAACAAACAAGCTGGGTTGTAAAGGTGAAGTAAAAATGTACTTAAAAAATTCATGTAAAATGGATGTTATGGGGGTCGGTGTTGTGGCATAGTTGATTACGCTGCTGCCTACAATACCAGCATCCTATACGGGCACCCATTCAAGTTCCTCTACCCCGCCTTCCGTGAAATTGTTGAAGTCTCATCATCAATCCTACTGTCTTTAGAGGAAAGATCATTCTAGGCCAAACAAATTAAATTTTCTGAGTATGGAGCTTTTATTTCATAGGAAAAAGAAGGGCCGTATAATGAGAATCTGCTGTCAGGAAAAGTGACTGATGGAGGCGAATGACATAGGTTGAGAGAGAATTCAGTAGCTGTTATAGAGAGAGAATGTGAGCAGAGTTAGATCTATCAAACACATGGCCAAGGAGCAGCAGGCAGTTAGAATATGTAGCTACAATAGGCAGCAGGGGAGTAGTATGCGAGCAGGATAGTCAGAAACTGACTATTGCTGCCATATGGATTATAATCTGAGAGATATATATGAAGCAACTGCCGCTGGCTAGAAACTTTTCCATCACTCGTGATTTCCTTAATGCTGGTGATTTCCACTAGGGACTTTCCTATGGCCAAGTGCCCAGGTGACCTCCACATCTATCATTTATTTCAATTATGATAACAGGCAAAAACAAAACTGCAGTACTTGAAGTACTGGAATTTTTTTAGCATTAGTAACCTCACATCAAATTGGCGTTTTGTAAATAGGTTTGGATATTTGTATGTTCATGTTCATTTCAAAATTTTAGTAGCCTTCTATCTATTGCTAAGTATTATTACTTAGTTTTAATAACAACACATCTATTATTCAGATTTACTTGTAAATATTTTGATGTAGTTGGTTTCATTTTAATTTTTTTTTCTTTTTTTTAACTTTTATTTAATGAATATAAATTTCCAAAGTACGACTTATGGATTACAATGGCTTCCCCCCCATACCGTCCCTCCCACCCACAACCCTCCCCTTTCCCACTCCCTCTCCCCCTCCCCTTCCATTCACATCAAGATTCATTTTCGATTATCTTAATATACAGAAGATCAGCTTAGTATACATTAAGTAAGGATTTCAACAGTTTGCTCCCACACAGAAACATAAAGTGAAAAATAATAGATGATTTTTTTTAAATGATGATGAAATCAGATCAGACCTATTGTCATGTTTAATCCCAGTGAGAGTCAAGTTGGGAGTTGATAATTTCTTTTTTTTTTTTTTTTTTTTTTTTTGCAGAGGATCAGTTTAGTATGCATTAAGTAAAGATTTCAACAGTTTGCATCCCCATAGAAACACAAAGTGAAATATATTGTTTGAGTACTCGTTATAGCATTAAATCTCAATGCACAGCACATTAAGGACAGAGATCCTACATGAGGAGTAAGTGCACAGTGACTCCTGTTGTTGACTTTACCAATTGACACTCCTGTCTATGGCATCAGTAATCTCCCTATGCTCCAGTGATGAGTTTCCAAGGCTATGGAAGCCCTCTGAGTTCTCCGACTCTTATCTTGTTTAGACAAGGTCATAGTCAAAGTGGAGGTTCTCTCCTCCCTTCGGAGAAAGGTACCTCCTTCTTTGAAGTCCTGTTCTTTCCACTGGGATCTCACTCACAGAGATCTTTTGCCAGAGTGTCTTGGCTTTCCATGCCTGAAATACTCTCATGGGCTTTTCAGCCAGATCCAAATGCCTTCAGGGCTGATTCTGAGGCCAGAGTGCTATTTAGGACATCCACCATTCTATGAGTCTGCTGAATATCTCACTTCCCATGTTGGATCACTCTCCCCTTTATTTATTCTATCGGTTAGTGTTAGCAGATACTAGACTTGTTTATGTGCTCCCTTTGACTCTTAGTCCTTTCATTATGATCAATTGTGAACTGAAATTGATCACTTGGAATAGTGAGATGGCATTGGTACATGCCACCTTGATGGGATTGAATTGGAATCCCCTGGTATGTTTCTAACTCTACCATTTGGGGCAAGTCAGCTTGATCATGTCCCAAATTATACATCTCTTATTTTTAAATGTATGTTTTGAAAACATTATTCTGAGAATAAGTCCATAACTTCATCAGAGGTTGAAAGCATCTATGACGGGGCTGGCACTGTGGCATAGTAGGTTAAGCATACACCTGCAGTGCCAGCAACCCATATAGAGGCTGGTTTGAGATCCAGCTGCTCCACTTCCAATCCAGCTCCCTGCAGATGGCCTCAGAAAGCGGTAGAAATGATTCAAGTGCTTAAGTTTCTGCACCCACGTGGGAGACATGGCTCCTGGCTTCAGATTGGCCTAGCTCCCGCAGTTGCAACCATTTGGGGAGTGAACTAGTGAATGGAAGACCTTTCTCTCTGTCTCTTCCTCTCTGTCTGTACCTCTACCTCTCAAATAAATGTCTTTTTTTAAAAAAAGTGTCTATGACATCAGAAAGGTCATTGTCCCCTATGTGAAGAAGAAGGGAAGGTCTATGGAAACTTTGCTAACTTATGCCAACTAACTCAAATATCAACAGCAACAAGTAGTGTTGCGTACTTTGTCTGTTCCTTAATTCATGAAAAATGAGGTGTTCCTGCCTAGCAAAGAACTTTACATTAGGAAACAATTGGTAAATATGTATTTAAGTAATTGTATTTGGCTGAAAAGAATGTAGAACACATTCAGCTGACTTTCTGACTTGTTAGTTTTAACTCACCAAAAACCCGTTTTGAATATTTAAATTAATATTGCTATCCACATTTTCTTTTAAAAAGTAGTGAACCAAATGGGCCCATTAGGAATACTTCCAGTAGACATGCTGTATTCCAGGGCCATAAAACGTACACTAAATGAAAAGGTTGTCTCTCAGCCTTCTCACTGACATTTTGCAGTTGATCAAAAATCTTTGAAAGGGCTTCACCTGTCATTAAATGAAATCTCAGTTGAATCATTTTGATGTGACAAGTAATTTGGCCTCTTCAACCCTTTCAACACAAGTGAAAACTGGATAAAGATTGAATTATTGAATAATACCCTCTAATGTCGGTTCATTTTCCTTGGATAAAGGACAATAAGCATTTTCTATTTTTTATATAGAAAAATATTCCTTTGAGTTGGTTATAGAAGTCTACACTAATTAAGAGATCCTTGGAGTCACCATTTTAAATGGCTGTAGTTAATTTGCTACAACGTGTTAATACTTACCCAGGAGATTGAATGCAGGACTTACTTGGTAACTGAAGAGCCTGAATTATGTAGACCTTAATCAGAAATTTGAATATTAGAATTCACATTTTGCTCCTACCACTGGTAGAAATGAAGAAATGATTATGGACCTGTATGAGTAAAGATATGGGAATATAATTATTTACTTAGTAGTCCTGAAAAATAAAAGTTTTGATTCTCTACAGATATTTCAAATATTTTGTATTGCTGTGAAAATAATCAAGAAGTTTTTGTGATGTATAGTAGGTATTTTAAATATGAAATCTGCTTTCAGAAATTCCTGGATATCAATGGATTGTAAATGCTATTTTCTATAATATTGTGTGTGTGTTTGTTAACAGAAGATATGTCATCATGGTTTCATTTATATGTTTATAAATATTTCAATTTGAAAATAATTTAAAGAATCTGTTGGGGCCACCACTGAGGCATAGCAGGTAAAGCTACCACCTACAGTGCTGGCATCCCATATGGGCACAGGTTTGAGTCCTGGCTGCTCCACTTCCAACCAGTTCTCTGCTGTGGCCTAGGAAAGTAGTAGAAGATGGCCCAAGTCCTTGGGCCCCTGCACCCATGTGGGAGACTTGGAAGAAGCTCCTGGCTCCTGGCTTCAGATCAGCTTAGCTCTGGCCCTTGTAGCCATTTGGGGAATGAACCAGAGGATGGAAGATCTCTCTCTCTCTCCCTCTCTCTCTCTTTCTTTACCTCTGCCTCCCCCTCTCTGTAACTCTGCTTTTCAAATAAATAAATAAATCTAGAAAAAAAGAGAATCTGTTAAATTATGTTCACCCCTGCTTTCAAGAAAATGATTTATAGGTGTATGTTTGTGTGCAGTATTTACATCTGAAGTGTATATGGCAAAATGTCAAAAATGATTAAATAAAATAAAACACAATGAGGTGTCATCTCACTCCAGTTTAATGGCCATTATAAAAAGTCAAAAAATAGCAAATGACAATAAGGAAGTCAAGAAAACAGAATCTTTACACACTATTAGTGGCAATGAAAATTAGTACAGCTATTGTGTAGGACGGTACAGATGTTTCTCAAAAAATAGATCTGCTATCTTAGCTTCTTCAAGTTCCTTTGAATACATTGTGTTCCTTCGGTCTTGTTGGGCTTTGTATGGATGCGTTTCTCAGTTTAGAAACCCTTTCTTGGGGCTGGAGCCATGGCTCACTTGGTTAATCCTCCGCCTGTGACGCCGGCATCCCATATGGGCGCTGGTTCTAGTCCCGGTTGCTCTTCTTCCATTCCAGTTCTCTGCACTTGGGTCCCTGCACCCGCATGGGAGACCAGGAGGAAGCTCCTGGCTTCAGATCGAGGCAGCACCGGCTTTGGCAGCCATCTGGGGAGTGAAACAACAGAAGGAAGACCATTCTCTCTGTCTCTCTCACTGTCTAAAACTCTACCTGTCAAAAAAAAAAAAAAAAAAAAAAAGAAAAAAGAAAGAAACCCTTTCTCTTTCTTCGTTAACTCTTAATATTCAGATCTCAACTCAAATATCATACCTTTTATAAACTTTCTCACTGTTTGCAGTGATTATTTTTGCTCTCAATAAAAGCCTTGAAGATAGGATCAATGACTGTTTAACTCAATGTTTTTCTTCAGTGCTTACCACAGAGCCAGGGACCATATTTATTGTCTTGCTTAACACAACCTGTAAGAGTTGAATAATAATCTGTGAAAACACTTTTCTTATGTCCAACATACCCTTGTTAATTTTAATGGAAGTAGAACAGTGCACAAATTTCAAGTAAACCAGTTTTGAATGCAGAACACATTTTTTTCCTTTCTGGAATTATATAATTCCTTTACTTATTCATAAAAGAGTCAGTGGAACCTTGAATTTGAAGATCTATACATCAAAATGAGGATCTACCACAAAAAAATAAATAAATAAAATTCATACGAGGATGCATATTATCCACGACTTTTTGGAAAGCATTCTAGATTCACCTTGAGGATCCACTCTCCAAGAGCACACCTGGATATGGAGGAGATGAATATAGTAGTATATAATGGATGCCAATCAGTGAATTCTTTGAACATCCTTTTATAAAAAATACATTGTGCACTCTTTTCTCATGATTTTGTGTGAGAAAGAAGTAAACTGTATCCTGCATTCAATATTGGAATGTTCCATTATTTATAGTTGTATGTTTTGAACATGAAATAACACTTCTATAAAATTGACCACACATGCTCTAGAAATAGATATATGAATTCCTCATGGTATTAAAATAAAATGTTGTATCGCTTGGGTTTGTTGAGCAAGTCAATGCAGAGTGATATTATTCTCATTCACATTTTTTCGAAAGTCAAAAGAACCATTTTCTTCAGAAGGACAGAGTAAACAACGCTATGAGATGCCTTTTGTGGCTCAAATGAACTTCCCAATAAAAGTTTGGAAATTGATTCCATTCTCCAAAATAATGTAATACTGTACATTTTTTTGATTTATTTATTTATTTGAAAGAATATATTTATTTGAAAGAGAGAGTTCTTCCATTCACTGGTTCACGCCTCAGATGGTTGCAATGGCTGGAGCTGTGCCAATCCAAAGCCAGGAGCCAGGAGCTTCTTACAGGTCTCCCACGCAGGTGCAGGGGCCCAAGGACTTGAGCCTTCCTCCACTGCTGTCCCAGGCCACAGCAGGGAGCTGGATGGAAGTGGAGCAGCTGGGACTCAAACCAGTGCCCATGTGGGATTCTGGTGCTGCAGGCAATGGCTTTACCCACTACACCACAGAGCCGGCCCCATAATATTGTACATTTTTAATTAAACATTTAACCTGGTTTGGTGCTTAATAATGGGCACAATATAGAAACATTAATACCAAAAATAAGAACTCCAGGTCAAGCAGGAACAAGTGTTCAGGGAGTGTCAGTGCAAAAAGAAGGACTGTTGACATTCAGCTGATGGAGTGGTCCATAATACAAAATGTACTTTTTGACAACTATTTGATGAAAGGGAAGTAGGTGAAATTGCTTTTACATCGTTTATTGACCTCTAAATTACCTAAATGCTGAATCATGGCTCAAAGAATAAAAAATTATCTGAGATACAAGGTCTCCTGTATAAAAATCCAAAGCCCAGAATATATTTTCATAATATTCAGAAACCAAAAATAATACAGATAAATGCCTTGAGCTTATTTAGAGACAGAAAAGTTGTCTAAAAATTCTTCCAAACAACCGTCCAAATGGTTAATATAATCAAAATCTTGAAAAATACTAAAATATATAAGAAACCAAAGTATTTCTCCATAAAATATTGAGGATTTTTTAACAGAAGGCAGTGACAGTGTGGGGGTCTCTCCCTTTCCTCTATGCACCTAAAAGCAGGACAATTAATAAAGAAAAAAACCTTCTACTTTTCCTCTCCTATTATTTCCCTAAAAATAGATGCATACATTTCCCCTTGCTTATCAGTTCAGAGATGATACCAGAAGGATCTGAGAACAGATTTTAATTTCTTCCTGTGGTTTTCCTGCCTTTGAAAACACAGAACTACTAGTATTCCTGTAT
Organism: Oryctolagus cuniculus; assembly: GCF_051225735.1. Lineage (NCBI taxonomy): Eukaryota > Metazoa > Chordata > Mammalia > Lagomorpha > Leporidae > Oryctolagus > Oryctolagus cuniculus. Next base: position 70,266,446 of record NC_142880.1, on the reverse strand, counting down.
TGTCACTACTTTAACATTTATTACTCGTTACTTAATTACTGTTTAAGACTGAGTTCCAAGGCCCTGGGACTTTTTCCACATAATGTGCATTGCTTCCATTAATACACTTATTTCTTTTTCTCTTGTTAACCTGGCTTTGTTACAGAAGTGCCCCATATGTGAATTTATGAATGCTAAGGAAAATTATCTTTTTTTATCTTCTTCAAATTTGTTCTTCAATAATTACTGGCGAAATGTTGTTCTTGGCTGGCGCCACAGCTCACTAGGCTAATCCTCCGCCTGCGGCACTGGTACCCTGGGTTCTAGTTCGAGTTGGGGCACCGGATTCTGTCCCGGTTGCCCCTCTTCCAGGACAGCTCTCTGCTGTGGCCAGGGAGTGCGGTGGAGGATGGCCCAAGTGCTTGGGCCCTGCACCCCATGGGAGACCAGGAGAAGCACCTGGCTCCTGCCTTTGGATCAGCGCAATGCACTGGCCGCTGTGCGCCGGCCGTGGCGGCCATTGGAGGGTGAACCAATGGCAAAGGAAGATCTTTCTCTCTGTCTCTCTCTCTTACTGTCCAATCTGCCTGTCAAAATAAATAAATAAATAAATAAACAAACAAACAAACAAAATGTTGTTCTAAATGAGAGGCAAAATGCTGGGGCCCCTCCCATGGGGTCCTAGAGTTCATGGTCACTTAACAAATATAGATTCTTAGTTGATCAGCCCTCACCCTGACTGTTGATAAGCAACTTGATATGTTATGCCTCTTAGTACTTTTTTGTTTGTTCTACTTAATACTTTTGGTTGAATACTGTAATCAATACACAATTATTCTTAAGTGCTGAAACTTAACTGAAAAGTGATTGCTGTTAAATATAAGAGTGGGAATAAAGGAGGGAAGAGATGTGCAATTCGGGACATGCTCAAGCTGACTTACCTCAAACGGTAGAGTTAGAAACATACCAGGGGATTCCAATTCAATCCCATCAAGGTGGCATGTACCAATGCCATCTCACTAGTCCCAGTGATCAATTTCTGTTCACAATTGGTCATAATGATAGGACTAAGAACCAAAGGGATCACAGAAACAAGAATAGTGTCTGCAAATACTAGCTGATAGAATAAGAAAGGGAGAGAATGATCCAACATGGGAATTGAGATACACAGCAGACCCATAGAATGGCAGATGTCCTAAACAGCACTCTGGCCTCAGAATCAGCCCTTAAGGCATGCGGATCCAGCTGAAAAGCCCATGACAGTATTTTAGGCATGGAAAGCTAAGACACTCTGGGGGGAAAAAAAAAAAAAAAAAAACTAAATGAAAGATCTCCACGAGTGAGATCCCAGTGGAAAGAACGGGTCATCAAAGAAGGAGGTACCTTTCTCTGAAGGGAGGAGAGAACTTCCACTTTGACCATGGCCTTGTCTAAATATGATCAGTCAGTGAACTCAGGGGGCTTCCATAGCCTTGGCAGCTCATGAAAAGAGCCTAGGTTGATTACTGATGCCATAAACAAGAGTGTCAATTTGTTAAGTCAATAACAGGAGTCACTGGGCACTTACTCCTCATGTAGGATCTCTGTCCTTAGTGCGCTGTACATTGAGACTTAATGCTATAACTAGTACTCAAACAGTATTTTTCACTTTATGTTTCTGTGTGGGAGCAAACTGTTGAAATCTTTACTTCATGTATGCTAAACTGATCTTCTGTATATAAAGAGAAACGAAAATGAATCTTGATGTGAATGGAAGGGGAGAGGGAGTGGGAAGGGGCAGGGTTGTGCGTGGGAGGGACGTTATGGGAGGGAAGCCATTGTAATCCATAAGCTGTACTTTGGTAATTTATATTCATTAAATAAAAGTTTAAAAAAAAACAAATATAGATTCTGGTTATGTTTTTTAAAGATTTATTTACTAGAAAGTCAGAGATAGGGAGGGAAGGAGAGAGAGAGAGATCATCCAGAGAGATATTTTCCCTCAACTGGTTCACTCTCCAAAAAGGCTGCAATGGCTGAGACTGGGCCAGGCTGAACCCAGGAGCCAAATTACTCAGAGGTGTAACTGAAATAAAATATCCTCCCCCAAAAGAAATGCCTAAGAAAGTTGATAATGGAAATAAGCCTAACATTAGATAATCACAGAATCTAATTCTAAATTCAGAATTTAGAGTTGAATCATCCTCTGGCCAGTTAATAATGATCCTCATTATTAAACTTAGGGAGTTCAAATGTGTCTTGGTATATTGTTGTACAATAATCATTTAACTTTAACTGCTGTTGAACTAAAACAGGTAGACAATTGAGGATGTTGGAGGACTATGGAGGTAGATATTTATTTTGGTTATTAGGTTTAGGTGAAAGGCAAGTGAAGTCTGAGATTCTTTAATTAACATGTATAATGAAAGCCATGAGATCTCCTTGGCAGTGTATTAAAAGACTCTGATCCCCTACAGCTGGAAAAGAGAAAAAAATACTGAAAATCTGGCTCAAAGTTTAATTTTCAACTAAAGCAAGAAGATTATGCCAAGATCTTGATCCTGATTGGGAAAAGAACACTGAAAGTTGGCAGAGATATGCTGGTTTTACACTGAAACGTTTGAATCTTTAGATTTTCCAAATCATTCTATGCCTGCAGAAGTGTCCCATTCCTCCATACTGAAGGTACAGCTTCCTTTGCTTTGAGATGATGAGAGACCTCTGTCTTCTACAAACATATGGTGCATACATTATCACTGTCTATTCTCCCATCTTTTTTCTTCCATTGGAATTGGTCAGAAGTTCAATGACTAGGAACAATCACTACATTATATGGTCAGAAAATTGTTGGATTGTACAAGACCGAAAAGGAATTAATTATACACTGAGGAGCTACAGGATATAGTCATTAGATACTCTCAGGTTAGGAAAGTATATATGACTGCTGCAACAAAGTGTTGGAAAATAAAATTGGATAAAAGAAAAGATTATTAAAAAGAGATGTGTTTCATATCATCAAGATTCCCCAGCAGAGACCTTGGGGGGCATTACTAACATACACTGGAATGGTTGTTGGAAACTTAGAGAAAGTAATGAACCACACTGATAAAGAAATGTCACAGCTGACACAGAAGATAGTGGAAGAAGGGATCAGAGTAGAGTGACTATACCATGTGAGGTTGGAAAACCCACAGGCTGATCTGTTCTCCAGGGAGAATTGGTATCCTTAATAGTAATGAGATTAATGAACAGTAAACTATCAGAAACCTTTTGGGTACAACCATTCTACAGAGCAGCAACTTCAAAGAGGCAACCAGAGGAACAGAAACACACAAAACTGTGCAGAAGATTAACGAGTGTTCTGCACTAAAGAGCATGATCAGCAGGGATTTATCAGGATATTTCTCTAACAATAAAATAAAATCAAATATTCATGGATAAGACACTGCTATAGTTTGAGTATGATATGGCTTTGAAACTCATACAGAGCTCCAAATCCCAAAGCCATTGGTTAATGGTACTAAGAGACTAGAAACTTAATCCAATTAGTGGCATTCAGATTAGTCCTAGTGAGAGTTTCTTAAATCATTGAGGGTGTGCCCTCAGAAGTTTATTCTCAAGGGGAACTTGGTTATGAAAGCTAAGTTGGGCCTAGCTCCTCCTTTTGCTTACTGGATCACTATATGATCATTCCTCTGCCATTGTCAATCTCTGGCCTCACCACATGGCCAAATTAATGGGACCCACCTAAGTGTGGACAGTGGATCACCACAACCACAAGCTGCAAGAAACATCCTGCCTGCATATGTATCCTATTTCCAGTATTTGGTTTTAGTGATACAAAGGAAACTTTTTAGATGGAGGATGATTTCAGCTACATCAAAGTCAGAATGTTTTTTTTTTTTAACCTGGTTTCATTCTTGACCCAGTTCATGTTGTCGCTCCCCCTCTTCATGGAGGAACAACACTAAACCCTGCCTAGGCTTCATATCCGAGTCACGGCACCATTATGTCGCTCCCCCTCTTCGTGGAGGAACGACACAGGACCCTGCGCTGTTCTTTTGTCTGCTCGGCCCTCCCCGGGTTTGCTGCTGGTTCTTCCCGGGTTGGCTACCGACCCTTCCACCTCCGTGGAAGGGCGGTTCCCCCTAGCCACTTTTCCCCACTTCCGCGGGGGAGCGGCACACCGCTGGCCGGCTCTCTCGGGGGCTGCACAGGTGTTCCTTCAGATAGATGTTCCCCTTAGATGTTCCTGGTGCATGTTGTCTCTCTCCTCCTTTATAGTCCTCTTCCACCAATCCCAACTCTGCTGCCCACACGCCGAGTACGCTGCTCTCCTCCAATCAGGAGCAGGTCCCACAGTCTATTGGTTGAACTGGAGGCATCTGTGTAGAAGCTGTTTCCTCCTCTCCCAGCGCCATATTGTGGGAGAGCAGATGCATAGAATAAGTCTTAATTCCAGTAACTTAGTCTAGTCCGAGTTGCTCCCAGTTGCTCCCCACACATGTATCTGAAACTCATTGATAGAAGAGAAGACTGGGTCCGTAGGGGCTTCATGGCAAGTAGCAACCAAGGTAGGTATGTAAGATAATGATTTTTTCAGATCTTCTTCAAAATAACCCATTGCCTTTCACAAGTAACCTTTGAGTACAGGATCTAAGATGACGCTGATAACAAGGAACCTGTCTCAGGTTCAGCTTGGCAGTTTAGTTTGTCTACAGAACTATCTGCTTGTCATCTTTCTTGTCCGCTAATATATAATTGAAATGGACGTACTGAGTGATTGGCAGAAACACCACATTATTTCCTCAACCTTTTACATGAGTGAGGAATATAAAACCTGCAAATTCATCTGGTCTGGCTCTGCCAATGCAGCAACAGATGGGACACAAAATTTAATGTATCTATAGCATCTAATTTTTAAATTGATAATTTTGTATGGCTTGTGAATGATGCTATAAATACACAAAAGAGCATTGGCAAGAAAAAGTTTTCCACCCTTGCTTGGGGTAAGAGCTATGCAGTAATGGTGAAGATCAAGTGTAATCTTTGAAATTGACCCCCATGCCTATACAACTAAGTCAATTAAAATTTTCTCTAAAAGTATTTCATCACAGGAGTAACAAAGATTTATGTCACTTTTTAATAAAGTTTTATTTATTTATTTGAAAGGGAGAGTAACAGAGAAAGAGGGTGAGAAAGAGAAATCATCCATCCACTTTTTAGCTTCTCAGATGCCCACAACAGCCAGGACTGGGCCAAGATGACACAAGAAGCCTGCAAATACATCTGTGTCTTCCATGTGTGTGGCAGGAACCTGCCAACTTGGATCATCACCTGCTGCCACACAGAGGTGTGAGCAGGAAGCTGGATAGGAGATAGGACTTGACCCCCAGCACTGCCTGAGCACTGGCTTAACCCACTGTATCAAAATGCCTGTTCTTCATGTCAGTTTTAAAAACCTGATGTGTTTGTGGTCCTCAGCCCCATTTATTTAGCTCACCAAAAAGTGTAAAATAAATATCATAAACTCTGCTGAATTATAGTCTTAATTTTCCTTATCTCATGTGAATTCATGCATCAAAAAAGTAGTATGCTCATTTTAATTGATGATGTAATTTAGCTAGATTGCATATTTGTAAAATGAATTTAGCCAGAGAACATTTTTTCACTTATTTTGGGTTACATTCTCTTCGAGGTAGGTTGACTATAATATTGTTCAATAATATCTTCTACCTTTCTACAATGTCTTGATTTTCAGTTGTTTTTCCCTTTTAGTCTTTCTTTCATTTGAAGTACTTATTAATTTCTTACTATATTCTTCCCTATTCCACTCATTTGAAAAATCATTTTTATCACTAATTTTCCTACTCTGTTTCTATTTACAAACTATATACACGTGCACAGAATGTCCTTCTTATTTATCCCTTGAAGGAATGATTGAACCTATGACAATATAATTCCAGAAGAGGAAATCAATATTATAGGGCATATGTGCAAACTAATATACTGTCAAAATAAATCTACATACTATTCCATAACTTTAGTTGTTAATTTTGTTTTGATGACAGATTTTAAGTGATAATGCACGTATCCATATTACTTGCGGATGTTTGCCAAAATATGAAGTTCAACCTTATCCACTGGTGATGCTGGAGAAATCACCAAGCAAAGTATTAGTTCACCTTATAAATATCAAACCATATCTTATATTTAAGATTCTGCAATATTGTGCTGTCCATTCATTCTCTAGATTAGGATGAAAACATACTTTATTTTCTATCTTATAGTAAGTGTAGTTTTTTTGAATTTTGTTTTTGGTTTGGTTTTGATGCCATTTTATATGCCTGAGTTATTAATAATTGCAAATATTGTGAAAAGAACAACTGTTATCCAATTGAATAGCTTTTTAACTCTGAAAATGATAGAACCACAAAAAATAGACAGTTCAATGGCTTACAAATCATGTGAAAATGGTCAAGTCTGTATACCTGAATTTCTGTAATTACTATGACTCTAATCCTTTTAAAATTAAATAACTTAGAAATATAAGATGATTTCCTAAGTATATTAGTGATAGAGAGAAAAATGCAATTCTTGTAAGATGAACCTGAGGAACCCAATTAAACTTTTAGAACTGCAAACACAATTCTGAATAAAGCTGAAGATTTTTCCCTGATTACTAATGAGAAACCTTCTGAGTGATTTTGCCAAAAGGTTATTTGTTAATTAGAACTGTGTTGAACTCTATGTGATTCAGAAATGAAAAGAATTGCTGTTCCATTAGAATACATTCAAGAACAGCAATTACAGAACCACTGAGCAGCCATCATTAGGTGATGACTCTGAATACACAGAATTTTGTATGCAACTGACTTTTCATAGTAAAAAGGTATCCCCTTTATAAGTCTGAATATAAAAAGAATCTTTCCAAAGGAGTATCTCCTTTTATCTTGTTTTTATGCAAGCCTAAAATTTGTAAATAAAGGAAACTCTCAAAATACAATATCATCAGTTTTGTTGGAAAATAAATTTTTTGAGAACAGATGTTCTTTTTGTCTATAAGAAAAATTAATGCTGTGATTGGAGAATTTTCTTTAACTTGGAAGCACCTATTTATTTTAATATCTAATAACTTTTCATTTTTTAAACTGCAACTTGTGCTTAAAACCCTGACACTGATAAGTACAGAATAGCAAAAGGGAGAAGTCCCATTGACACCTACTTATAGGTTTATGTCAAGGAATCCTGTAATTTCTCAAGACTGTTAAGAATGAAAGTTGCATCATTTACTCTGTTTTTCCATCAATGAGATCATCTTTGAAAATATATTTATAATTGGGAATTTTCATAAGCAAAAGAATATTCTGTATCCAATTCATGGGTGGAAATTTTGACTGTAATGTGACTACATTTGGGTGTAAGACTTTTCAGGAATGTGTTTGGGCAGGGCCATAAAGGACCGATGTCCTTATGAATGAGACACCAGGAGTACACGCACTCAAAGAAAGGCCCTGGGGAAAAATGTCAGAAAGGTAGCTCTCTTCAAGCCAGGAAGAGGGGCTGCAGGATTAGCCAATACTGCTGTCACCTTGGTCCTAAGCTTCCAGTTTTAAGAACAGTAGAGTCGTACTTTGGAAATTTATATTCATTAAATAAAAGATAAAAAAAAAAAAAAGAACAGTAGAAAACAAAAATGAAAATGAAGACAAAACAAAACAAAAACAAATCTTTTATTTAAGCCATCCATTTTGTTGTATTCTGTTATGACATCCAAAGTAGCATAATACAGATTTAAATTAAAAAATTCATATTTCTGTGTTAATTGTTCAATGGAAGTGAGTTTAAAGAGATTTTTGGGGGCTGAATATTCTTATGCATTGGAGAAGTAACAAGTTTTATTACTGTGGGTACTCACCCAACAAGGCACTGCTCCAGCACTGGCAGCTGTCACAGATGTATTCAAAGTGTCCACCTCCAATATTCTTTTTCCTCCTGACAGCTTTGCTTTGATTAAGGTGGCCACAAGGCTTTGATCAAAGCACCCATCCCATTCAATTGAACAAAAATATTTGCCAAATTCTCTGCTTGAAATTGTTTTAATAGAGGTAAGAAAAAAAAAACAAGAAAATTCTGTTTTCTGTATAGTGTTGCTCTATAAGACTTGTCCTTGAGAATGATGGTGAACCCATTGGTAGGGGTAAGCATTTCATAGTCTATGTCGGTTGTTGGCAACACGACTTGAAGAGACAGTGATTTAAGTCCCTTGTGCTTATGAGTTGGAAACAGCTCATGATAGTTGTCAACATTTCCTTCAGATATTTGGCTGTATTTTTAATGCTAATTCTTGGCAAAATAGAACACAGTAAAACTAGATGTTTTGCCAAGCACTAGATCTACTTCATCTGTACAAAGACTGCAAAATTTTGCCCAAGTAAGATTTAACATTTCACATAAATTCTTCACTCTAACAAAAGTGCAGCAGCCATTGCTGTTTTTTAAAAATGAGTCCTATAGTAGGGAATCATCTTGCAGAGTGTAACAGTGAACATAATAGATAAACACAAATATCTAATTGGATGGAAATTCTACCTATATTCGTATTTATGAAAATGGAAGCTAATTACATAGCTTCCTATTTTCTATTCTGTTCCAATGTGGACACATCAACCATTCTGGAAGGAATAACATCATAAGATTACAGTATTGCTTAATACGTTTTTCTCTGATCAAAGCAAAATCATTTATAACTGTATATAGCTTTACTACTTATCTATATCCTAGGTAACAATACTCTAGTGATCTGAAATACTTTTGGAGTGTACTCCTACAAGCATAATTGCCTATTTAAAACATTTACTAAGCTGTCAAAAAAGTTGACATCAATAGGGAGATTGGGAATTTTTTAAAGAAGACTTCCTTAGAATTCTTGCCTTGAGTCATAGTGTGAGCGTGGTCAAATAAAGGAAACATGTTTGTGGTTTATCTGTTGCTGTGATACAGAACAGATCTATATAGTCCTGCTTGTGATTTCTGATGATTAATAAGATTAAATCTTGGATATTAAATGTATTTTTGCCGCTCAATGCTCTTCTCAGAAAAATACACAATGCTGCACTATCTTTTCCTTGTTAGCCCTCCTCAATTTAGAGGTCAGAATAGACTTCTTTTCTAGGCAAAGAGTTTACCCCCAACCCTACCATTTATTTTAACCTCACTTAAGAGCTTTGTTCTTTTTCAGTAGGGAAGAACCAAGGTAACAATCAAATATGATAAATAAATCCAGATCATTAAATATGATGTTCCAAATGTCACTTTGTCTCCTTCAAGTGAATGAGACCATTAAGTTCTTCACAATAAGATAATGGTAGACTTTATTCATTGTATAAGCATTGCTCATGAAAGATAGTCTCTATATCTTTGGCCCAGTAATAAAACTTAAAATATAACATAATACATTTTCAATAATCTTCTCTAGACCATAGCATGATTTATACATTCATTAAATTGACAAAAAGTTTTACTGCATCATCTAAAAATTACTATTTGAAAAAATAACCTTGATGGGGAGAGTGGAGGAGGCAAATTTCATGACCTTTTCATTTTCAACTGCCAAAAGGAAATTGTGAGAAACTCAAGTAGATTGACAATCTCATAAATACAATGAGTATGTGCTATTTTATAAGTGTCTCTCTACCATATTTAGTGAAAACAATGCATGAGTTCTCCTTGGACTATATAATATCATGTTGTATACATTGAATAGATTTAACCTTTATTTGTCAATTAAATATTTTAAAATAAAAATTACTTTTGAATGAATGAGGAAATGAAAGATTATTGTACATAGCCATTTTCATCAGACTGTAAAATAATTCTCTAACCATGTAGTTTTTTGCTTTGTGCTTAATATATACTTGAAAAGATATTTTTACTCCACCTCAGGTGTCTTAGAATGAACATGATCCTATATCATACCCAGATGTGAGCATTCTATAGTAAGGCAAGAGGCCTTGAATTATTTATTTATATATTTCCTACTTTTTCTATTTTCAACATTTTATTGTAGTTACTACATATTTATTATTACTTTCAAATATTTAAATGAAAAATGCTTCATCATGAAGTACTCCTTTTGCCAAAGTTTAGATTTCTAGTTTTGGTGGAGCTTGAAATATGCAGAATAACTAGCAATTAAAAATGCAGATTCTTCTAAAATTATAATTTTAACTGTCTTGCTGGGCAGGGATTCAAGGAACTTTTATGAAAATCTAAGTGCATTTGGTTATACACTTTTTCCACAAGAGATGATCCAAATGTTCCTTAAGCTGTTCAAGGTTATCAGACACCTAAAATGTTTAAAATCATCACTCTAATATCCACTATTAATTCAGTGAACTTGATAAATTTTTTTGGAGAAAGACTTTTTTTGTGACATTAACACAGAAAGCTAACCAAAGTCATGCAAAGCACCACTCAGTGTTTTTAATAGCCACAATATTGAGCAAGATATATTCCACTGACATTTTTTTTTCTCTTTCACACAAGGGAAAAAATATTTTGAAACAAAAGTTACTTCTTCCATTAATAGATTTCCCTGTGGGCCAAAATATGGATTCTAATGATTTCTTTGGAATACCTATTAAAGATAGACTGAGAAGTAGTGACACTTGGTCTACTGTTTTTTTGTTTTTTTTTTTCCCCAGTCTTTTGGATGACCTCTAGCCACTACCATCTGTAGACTGCCAGAATGAAGCTATGTCAATTGGAAAAAGATTGCTATTTGGACCACCTTTGTAAAAGCTTAGTAAAATATTCTAACCATCTAATATTTTTAGAAGGCAAGTCACTAGAGAGTTGTGATTATGCTCATATGAACTAGATTACATCTGCTTCAGTTATACTATAATATTCTGCAGAAGAAAAAAGGTTGAGTGAGATGGTTTTGGCATTTAATCTGGACTTGGCTAGTCAGGAAGGCTAAAGGGCAATATTTGCACTTGATTTATTGGAAACTTGATTTTTCTCTCTCTGCCTTGCACCTGAGTAATTCTCACTTTCAAGGTTACAGATAATTACAGGGCAGTACCATGTTGTGCAGGAAAATGAATTTAACATTTGAGAAGATAATTAAACTTAAGAAAATTATTTTAAAAAATTGTGGCTCTTGGTTTTTCTAGAGGTAAAGCATAAATAAGGCAACTGTTCATGTGGATCTGGTTACTTGCTAATACTAAAGAAATATAAAGCTGAACATGATTGGTCATCAAACAAGCAGACCATAGACTCTTAAAGAACTAATACAACATGTGCTAGAAAGAAAGGAAGCAAGTTAAAGGTAAAACCACAGTCTACATATTGCAAGGGAACAACTGAGGGAGCAACTATTAGTTTTGGTGACAAATAGAATGAAAAAGACTTCACAAAGGCCATAATACTTGAATTGGAAATGAGTAGAACTTCATTAAAATTCCTCTTTTAAAAAAATCAGAGGCAAGTGTAACAAAATCTTTCAACAAATAGAATAAACTGTCAAAAATAGACAAACACCAGAAAAAATTCTACTGTGACAATGTACATCTCATATCATGAGTGACTATGGACGTGAAATATACACTGTTCCACAATTATGGTTGACCTGAATTATAGTTGGGATTGTGAGTTTTTATATTATGAGGGAAATGCCTCAGTCCTTTAAGTTAAAATCTGGAACCAGAGGGTGCTCCCAAAGTCTACAGTCTGGTGAGATGTCCAGGTGTTAGAAATTAGGCTGGCTGAAAGCTGATGGAATTGTTGTACTTTACTTTGTACAATCAAAACTCTTTTCATTAAATTGTAGGGAAAATATTTCTGAGATGAAGGCTTAGGGGAGATATGTTAAGAAGTCACACAGAAGTACAGGTGTTGTGGAGCATTTGGATGCTGGGGACAATGCATCCCATAATGCAGTGCCTGTTTGAGATGCAGCTGCTTGGCTTCTGATGGAGCTCACCGGCAATGCGCCTGAGAAGCAATGGAAGATTGCTCAAGTACCTGATTTCCTGCCACCCATGTGGGAGACCCAGATGGAGTTCCTAGCTCCTGGCTTCACCCTGGGCCAGTCCTAGTTTTTGGGGCCATTTGAGGAGTGAATCACCAGATGAAAGATCTCTCTTTCTCCTCTGTCACTCTGTTGAAAGGCAATTGAGACAAGGGCTGTAAGAAATCATCAAATCAATTGACTTTTAGAGATTACCTTTTAGGTACTCATTAGTTATCACAGATCAGGAAGAACATATGGTATTCGTCTTGTTGGGATCGGCTTATTTCCCTAAGTATAATGTTTTCCAATTTCACCCATATTGTTTCAAACGACAGGATTCCCTTTTTTTTTTAGTTCTGTGTAGTATTCCATTGGGTACATGTCCCATAATTTCCTTATCCAGTCTTCAGTTGATGGACATCCGGGTTGATTCTGTACCTTACCTATTATGAAGTGAGTTGCAATGAACATGGGGGTGCAGAGAATGCTTTCACATGCTGTTTCGTTTGAACAGGCTCAGTGACTCTGCCTTCCGTGCCCTTTACATGAAGAGGATGTCTGCACCACACAGGCTCAAGAGAAATGGAATTCCCAGGTGAGGCAACAGCCCATGGGAAAGTGCACAGCCTCACAACACCTGTTCCAGGCCAGATGCTATTTGGGAGAAATGGCAAGAAAAAAGGGTGACAAAAGGAGTTGAATTCAAATGTAAATGAACTGGAATGCGGTATGAAAGGAATAATGTCCTGTAGTCTAAAAGTTATTAATATTTTGTGTATAAGATGATGGGATTTGTGTTTCAGTATTGTCACTCCAGTGCCTACTTCATGGACAGATTATTGTGGAAACAAAACACCAGAGGCCGGTTGGAGGGTAAAGAGGTTTGATACAAAGAAAGTAAATTTAGGAGATAACACTGCTGTGAAAATGAAAGAATGGCTTTAAGTGGCATTTTGTAGGTCATACGAAAAGACTTGGTTTCTAATTTTTCACTCAAAAGAGTGGCTGGACTCAATAGTAAATCAAAGTTGATAGCTCGGGTAATTGGAAATACAGTGATGTCATTACTGAAACCACGAGCCCCTAAGAAAGGAAGAGAAGATTTGGGGAGGAAAGTGATGGGTTACTCAGATTTTACATACGTTGACTGACATGTGCTCATGAAAACTTCAGTAGGGGCTATCCAAAAGGCTGTGGTTGATTTCAAAGGCTTAACATAGCAGATGTTTGCTTCTTCCTGATACTGACTTCCTGATGATGACTTCAAAATAAGCCTTCCTGATCAATGGACACTTCTTTTGCAAGCACTCATGGAAGAAATTAGGCTCATTCCAAGTTACTTTCAACCATAGTAGCTAAAGTCACTAGATTGGCCCGCATAATCCCTGTATCAAGGAAAATCCTGAAGCATCAGTGTAGGAAGTTATTAAGGTCTCTGCCTGGAGGCAGTGCAGAAGTGGAAACCACTTCCATTCACATTCTATTAGCTGGAATTAAGTAACCCAGAAGAGTTTTTGTCTTGAGTCCTTATGTAAGCTACAGGACAGCTCTGAGTTAATTGGAACAAATCAGAGACAGAAAATGGTATGTAAGCCTCACTCTTTCTGGAGTAGAAGATTTAATATTTCAGCATTTGCATGGGTTTGTATTGCAATGTTTCTGCATTTTTTATCATACCATTTGGATATAATTGACTTTCCAAATAAAGTATGTTCTTTAACACCAAGTGACATAAATCATTGCTATACTTGGTCAGTTTCAGTAGGAACTCAATTATTGCCCTGCTTGATTCTGTATTATTATACAATTTGAAATGCAAGACTTTATAATTCAGGTGATAGCTAGATTTTTCAGGAAAGACAAGAACAACAGAATAAGACCCTTTCATTTTAGTGTGTAATGGTATTTCATTCACATTAGCTAAATAATATGGTTCTCCACATACACAAATTTCAAATTTCATGTGGCAGGAATAATTTTTCATAGAGCAAAAGAACTTGCAGGGTTGTTTTTGTTTAGTTGTCTTTATTCTCAGATTGATGCAGACACTTGATTATTAATATCAGTCACTTAATTTATAGAAAAGAACTCAAGTTTGTAAAACAGCATCAAGAACTCAAATGCATCTGGCAAGTTACTCAGAATTCAGTATTATGCTAAAATTGGAATGTGAATATTTAACAACAAACATAAGCACTGAATAATACACATAGCAATGCTAGAATCCATCTTAAGAAATTTGTGTTCCTGCTTAAACATTTCCAAACATTTTGAAACTTTATTATTACTATAATTATTTTATTGGGTTGGACAATAGGACATTGCTACCATCCAACCATTTTGGAGACATAAAAATGAAAAATTTCATATGATTCAACCTAATACCTATGGCAGATGCACAAGTCACTGATTCAAAATCACAGCTTGGTAAAAGGATAAAGTTATCTGAACTCAATGGCCAATTTTTCTGTTATACAATATACTCAATCACTTTATACATATATAATATATACACATACATATATTATATAGATGTATACATACAGACAAAAATATATATTATGTATACATACTTAAAATGTATTTATATATGTATATCCAAATGTATATAAAATATATATACACTTTGTGTGTGTATTCATTTATTTATTTTTAGGAATATGGCACAACACTAAGTCTTATTGAAGAAGTCCAAATATATGGGTAGATAGATAGGCAAAATTTTACTTTCTGAACTTTAATCCTGAACTTTATCTTTTAAAAATATATGTTTTGGCTGGCACCACGGCTCACTAGGCTAATGCTTCACCTGTGGCACTGGCACTCTGGGTTCTAGTCCCGGTTGGGGCGCCTGTTCTGTGCCGGTTGCTCCTCTTCCAGTCCAGCTCTCTGCCGTGGCCTGGGAATGCAGTGGAGGATGGCCCAAGTGCTTGGGCCCTGCACCAGCGTGGGAGACCAGGAGGAAGCACCTGGCTCCTGGCTTTGGATCGGTGCAGCGCACCGGCCGTAGCAGCCATTTGGGGGGGTGAACCAACGGAGGAAGACCTTTCTCTCTGTCTCTATCTCTCACTGTCTAACTCTGCCTGTCAAAAATAAATAAATAAAATAAATTTATTTTTAAGATGTATTTATTTATATATTTATTTATCTGAAAGAGTTTCAGAGTTAGGGACAGGAGACACACACACACACACAGAGATCTTCCATCTGCTGGTTCACTTCCTAAATGGCCACAACAGCCAGGGTTAGGCCAGGCCAAAGCCAGAAGCCAGAAGCTTCTTCCAAGTCTCCTACATGGGTGCAGAGGCCCAAATACTTGAGCTATCTTCCTCTGCTTTCCCAGGCGCATTGTAATTGGAGCAGCTGGGACATTAACTGGAACCCATATTGGATGCTGGCAGTACAGACAGTGGCTTAACCCGTTTTACCACAGAGCCGGCCTCTCATTATTTATTTGAGTGTCAGAAAGATAGTGACAAAGGAGACAGGTGCACAGAGAGAGAGCTCCATCCACTGGTTTACTCCTCAAATGGTGAGGACTGGGCAGGAGGTGGGAACTCAATCCAGGTCTTCCATTTAAGGGGCAGGAACCAAAATGCTTAAGCCATCACCTGCTGTCTCCCCTGGCACACATCAGCAGGAAACTGGAATTCCAATGCAAGCACTCTAATAGAAGACTTGGTTGTTCTAAGGGGCAGTTTAACCACTGGGCCAGACACCTGTCCTGAAAAGCTGTTCACCATTTGTCACACCTGCAGTCAATATTTACCTCCCACTTGTGCTATGGGCCTCAATTTGTTTTTCTTTGAGCAGACACTTAAATTGATGGGTGACCTCACCATTTCAAAAAAGAATTCCATTTTTATGCACTCCTCTCAAGTCTTATTTTCACTATGGAGCATCTTCCCTGAGAACAATAAGTACAGCGGATTCACAGCTGTTTGGACAGCTTTTCTATCCACCAGTAGATCTCAGGAAGCCCATTACTTGTTGTCATACAAAGACCAATCTAAAACTAATGGGAATTTACAACAGAGTCTCTGATAGTTTCTTTATATTAGTATGTATAAGGTGATACTCCACCATGTATAAGGTGATACTCAGTTAAGACAAAAGAAAAAGAAAACGTTGTGGCCTCCCAATGTATGATGCTATTTTTATTTATTATTTTTATTATTATTTATTTTATGCTTATTTTATCAAGCATATGCAGCATGGAGATAGGGATTTCTTTTTTTAAATTTTTTGAAGATTTATTTAATTTGTTTGAAAGGCAGAATTACAAAGAGAGAGAGAGAGAGAGAGAGATAGGTAGACTCAGAGAGAGAGAGAGCCTCATCTACCAGTTCACTCCACAAATGGCCACAGTAGCCAGGGCTGGGCTAGACGAAAACCATGAGCCAGGAACTTAATCTGGGTCTCCCACATGGGTGGCAGGGGCCCAAGCACTTGTACCACCCTCTGTTGCCTTCCCAGGTGCATTAGCAAGGAGCTGTATTGCAAGTGGAACAGCCAGAAACCAAACAAGTAGCCATATGTGATGCTGGCATTGCAAGCAGCAGCTTAACATGCTATGTCACAATGCCAGCCTGGATGGGGATTTCTTGACAAGTTAGAGTTCCTGAAGGCGTGGAAACAGAGAAAGGATTAGAAGGCCTTTTTAGTAAAATAATAACAGAAAACTTCCCTAATTTGAGAAAGAAAGGGACATCCAAGTACAGGAAGCACATAGAACTCCTAATAGACATGACCAAAAAAGATCTTTACCACAACACATTGTAATCAAACTCTCCATAGTAAAACATAAAGATTCTAAAATGTGCACAAAAGTAATGCCAGCTGTCTTTCAGAGGCTCTCCAATTAGACTCACAGCTGACTTATCAGAAGCCCTACAGGCTAAGAGAGAATGGTGAGATATATTCCAAGTTTTGGGGGAAAAAAGACTGTCAACACAGAATACTACACTCTGCAAAGCTCTCATTTGTGAATGAAGGTGAAATAAAGACCTTCCATAACAAACAGAAATTGAATTTGTCACCACCCATCAAGTTTTGCAAAAGATGTTAAGGATGTGCTGCACACAGAAACACAGAAACATGGTCATCATTACAAAGGAAAAAAAAAATAAAGGAAGAAAATCTCCCAGTAAAAGTACAAAGGAAATCCAAAGTAAAAAATAGGATTATTTATGGAAAAAGGGCAGGGTAAAGTCGTTACTTATCAATAGTCACTTTGAATATAAACGGCCTCAACTCTCCAGCTAAAAGACACAGACTGGCTGAATGGATTAAAAATCAAAACCCATCTATATGCTGGCTACAAGAGACATCTTACCAACAAAGATGCATGCAGACTGAAAGTGAGGATGGAAAAAGTTATTCCATGCTAACAGAGGCCAAAAATGAGCTGGTGTAGCCATCCTAATATCAGACAAAATGGAGACAGAGTTGAGGTGGGGAGAGAGAGAGGGAGAGATCTTCTATCTACCTGTTCATTCCCCAAATGGCAGTGATGGCCAGGACCAGGACAGGAAAAGCCAAAAATCTGGAACTCTGTTGTTTGGGTATCCCACCTGTGTAATAGGAACCCAAGTACTTGAGACATCCTTTGCTGCTTTCCTGGGCAGCCAGGATTCAAACTTACTCTCATATGGAATGGAGTCCTTACAGGTGGCCACCCACTATGCCAGCAATGCTGAATTAATAAGAGAATTTAGAACTATAATCTGCAGATACACCTTCTTTAGTTTCATATGGTCACTAAATTTCTTCTGATGAGAACTTCAAAGAGAATATCAGTGTGATCTGCATCTTATGTATCATGAATTTTATGTGGGAAACAAGAATAGAAGCATGTGTATTTCTCGCTTTTTTCAGCCTACAAAGAAACACAAGTCCTGAGGACTATGCTGTTGACTTTTTGGAGCAGAGATGGGATTGCAAATGGGTGAAACAGATTAGTAGGAGAAATGGCATGGAAAACCCACTTCAGAGAAAGATTGAAAAAAAGAGGAAAGGAAAGAAAGACAGGATGTCTAATTAAGCAGTGTCAAGACAAATAGAACTTCATGAGAAAGAAGAAATGGCCAGAAGATTCTAGGATGTTAAAGATGTTTCAGGGCTGGTGCTGTGGTGTAGTGGGTAAAGCTGACACCTGCAGTGCCGGCATCCCACATGGGTGCCTATTCCAGTCCTGGCTGCTCCACTTCTGATCAGCTCTCTGCTATGGTCTTGGAAAGCAGTGGAAGATGGTCCAAGTCCTTGGACCCCTGCACCCCCATGGGAGACCTGGAAGAAGTTCCTGGCTCCTGGCTTCGGATTGCCGTAGCTCTGGCTGTTGTGGCCATTTGGAGAGTAAATCAGTGGATGGAAGACTTCTCTCTCTCTCTCTCTCTCCTCTCCTTCTCTCTCTGTGTAACTCTGACTTTCAAATAAATAAATAAATAAATCTTAAAAAAGAGAGAGATGCTTCTACACAGGACAGTTTTGCCAAGTGGTTAAGAGAGCAGTTTGGATAAGTGCATCTCATATAGGAGTATCTGTGTTTGACAACTGACTCCAGTTCCTGATTTGAGATTTCTGCTGTGGAAGACCCTGGGAGGTACCATGTTCAGGTCCTTGTGTCCCTGCCACCCACAGGGAGATTTGAATTTAGTTGTTTGGACCCATATTGGCTCAGCTATTGTTACCATTTTGAGGGTGAAACAGCAGATGGATCTCTCTCGATCTCTCTCTGTCTCTGCCTCTGTCTCTGTTTCTCTTTCTCTCTTCCTCCTTCCACCCCCCCACACCCCTCCAGTAAGTAAATAAAAATTTAAAAATTTTTTAAAAAGCCTCCAATATCCTGAAGAGATTTGATTACTATTTAAGGTTTGTTGTTTTAGTTTAATACAAGACAGTGCTAAGGGAGATTTGGAGGTAAAACTAGAAAGGTAGTTCTATTCAGCTTACATGTAGGTACACACATTCCACTTTGAGTACCTATTTAGTACTTGCTATGTAGTTCATGTTGTGCTGTGGGTACAGGTATCCTCTATCATGGAGTGCCTAGATCTAACGCCCTTATTGAAAGAATAATTTCTGGATTTGCTAAAATCCCAATGGTGAAAAATCTAGTGATACCCATTCCCAATTCTATAGTGACATCATCTCTAATAATTAAACCCAGTCACACAGCTTGTGAAGTTCAAGTAACGGGGATATTACATTTCCAGCAACGTCAGGCTAGCTGACATCTCCCTCCTCTCAGCCCTCTCTCAGTAGCTGCAGGTGTGCTCTTTGTAACTCACCTCTAGTCTGTGCTGAATGCTCATGTCATGATTTCTGTAGCCCTTGTGCTGCACGCTCCATGTGTATCTGCTCAGATGCCCATAGTTAGGTGTGCAGACTCAGGTCCTGCCTCTGATTTTTCTCTATGGGAAGCAAAAATCTGTAGTGTTTTCCTTTGAGGCTAGAGGACTGGTTGCTCAGCATGACCTCATTAATGGAGGCCTTTACTTTGTCCTTTGATGCTAAAGGTGACATAGTTGTGGCTGTGGTGATTCACCCAGAAACTGGATCTGAGAACTCTGGCAAGTTCTATTGTCTGTGTTGATTAGGTTCACTGCATACAGAAAGTACAGTGTAAGACTCATCTCTAGAGCACCATACCCCCAAGAGCCCAAGACCAGGCAGGTATCTGATGAATTGAGGTCAAACATAAAGAATCACTAGTACACTGCCTTTCATCCACCTGTTTCCTCTCAAATATACTCCCCCCACCCTCCACATCCATACTATAATGTCTGGCCAATGGAAGGCATTGACCAAAGACTGGCAGGAAATATAGGTGGTAATTCTGAGTATTTCTCTTCCAGTCTATTTTATATGAGCTCCTAGTGATATCGGACTGCTTATTAATAATTTTCAATATTAATAACCCTGTGGTTCTTGCCACTTATTCAGAGATGAATTCTGAATACTGTCTCAGATAGACCAGGCAACATGGTAAGTTTTTAAGGATTTTATTCAGTGAGAGAAATGCACAGGGAAGTGAGGGCTTTATTTAGGGGAGAAAGAGAGGTCTAGAAGTTAAGTTGGGTCCATACCAGGCAGAGATCAGGTCAGGAGCCACATAGAGCAAGCATTCAGGCAGGAGAGCAGAGAGCAGGTAGCCCAATGGCCACATGCAACAAGGGGAAAGAAACAAGGGTTGGGCCCACCAAGGTCCAGGTCTTTATCTACCCCCAAAGCGGGAGTGGTTATATAGTCTGATTGGTGGGTGGGCATCCAGGTGAGGTCAGGAAGGGTGTGAGATCACACATGGGGCGTGGTCTTTCAGCTCACAAACCTAATCGATTTTATCCTATCTGCCTGCCTGTATCACTAAGGCTCCTCTGTGGCTGCAGTGTCTTCTTAACAGATGTGCAGTGGTGCCAACTCTCACCAGGAGGCCAACTCCTACCTGAGAATGGCTTCCTCCCTTTGTCAACCTTGCCTTAGGGTGATAGCAGCTCCTAACATGGCTAATATCATTGCTGCTTCACCAGGTTTTCTTGTTCTTCAGCTTTTCATCCCTATAAAGACAAGACATACATGTACTCTGCTTAAATACTATTTTGAACTATATGAAATTGCTCATGTTGAACTAAATCTGATTGGCAAAATGGGCAATTACCTATAGTTTAACCAAACGTCCAGGGATTTTCTCTTTTCTATCTGGATCTTAAATAAAACACACTCCCAAGTTAGGTCAGTAAGAATAGTGCTGTCAGCAGAGCAGAGTAAAACTTGGGAAAGGTTAAAAAAGAAAATAGAATTTAAACTATAATTTTAAAGATGAGTGTGAGCACTAAACAGAAAACAGATTTGGGAAAGACCAAGATTATGACACATTATGTTTGGACCAAAAAAAAAAAAAAACCAGCTTTTTGTGGTTCTAATTCATAACTTAAATGAACAGATGGCAAAGTGGATATCAGAAAACCAAAGAATTAGTTAGCTAGAGCTGTTGTAACAAATCACCACTACAGGGCAACTTTATAACCACAGAAGTCCATTGTCTCACAGTTCTGGTAATTAGAATTAGAAGATCAGTATTCACAATACTGATTTCCTTCTCAATCTGTTAGGAAGAATCTATTCTATGTATAGTGGTTTACAACCAAGTTTAGGTGTTCCTTGGCTTGTAGATGCATCATTTCTGGCTTCATGCTCACATGGTGCTCTGTGTGTGTGTGTGTCTGTCTGCATCCAAATGTCCTCTTTTTATCATGATGATACTGGAGTAGGGCTTACCTTAATGACTTATTATAACTTAATGACCTCTATACAGACTATTTCTAGGGACAGGTGCTGTGGTACTTCAAAATTAAGCTGCCACATGGGTTGCCTTCATCCCATACTGAAGTGCCTGGTTCATGACCAGGCTACTCTGCACTTCCAATTCAGCACCCTACTAACACTCCTGGGAGGCAGCAGATTGTGGTAAAAGTACTGAAGTTCTTGCCATGTGGGGGATCTGAATATCATTCTTGGATCCTGATTTTGGCCTGGCTTATCCCTGGCTGTAGAGGGCATTTAGGGAGTGAACCAGCAGATAAAATATGTCTCTTTCTCTCTGTCTTCCTTTCCATCTCTCTCTACCACGCTGCCTTTCAAATACAGATACAAGTATTGTTCAAATAGACTATATCTAAATAAGATCATATTCTGAAATCTGACATTAGGGCTTTAATGTATGAAGCTGGCGGTATATAATTAAATCATGACAAACCATTATGAGACTTTGCATAACTCAAGGAAATAATACATAATTACAAGTAGGATATGGATAGAAACTGATATTTAAACTGAAAGTTAACTGGTGGTACAAATTGAATATGGGGCAAGAAAATAGAAAATGTTGACATGAAATGTTTTCAAGGATACCTGGAAGATGGTAAGGCATATCGCTGAAGAGGAAACAGAAGAGAAAGTTCAAGGGCTGGTGCTGTGGTGTAGTGGGTAGAGCTGCCACCTGCAGTGCCAGCATCCCATATGGGCACTGGTTCCAGTCCTGGCTGCTCCACTTCTGATCCAGCTCTCTATTGTTGCCTAGGAAAGCAGTAGAAGATGGCCCAAGTCTTTGGGACCCTGCACCTGTGTGGGAGACCCAGAAGAAGTTCCAGGCTCCTGGCTTCAGATCCACCCAGCTCTGACCATTGCTGTCATTTGGGGCGTGAATCAGCAGATGGAAGACCTTCTCTCTTCCTCTGCTTCTGCCTCTCAATAACTCTGACTTTCAAATAAATAAATAAATCTTGAAAGAAAGAAAGAAAGAAAGCTCATTGGGTTTCTTGTTTTCTTTGAGAGATAGGTATTGAGGGTATGTAATATGTCCGGGTTTTTATATATTGAACTTGAGGAACATATAGAACACTTAACTGCAGACATCTAGCAGGTCATGAAAATTTTGAGCTTGAAAGTCTGCAGTTAGAATTCCTGATTTAGGGGCTGGCGCCGTGGTTCACTTGGCTAATCCTCCGCCTGCGGCGCCAGCATCCCATATGGGCGGCAGGTTCTATTCCCAGTTGCTCCTCTTCCAGTCCAGCTCTCTGCTGTGGCCCCGGAAGGCAATGGAGGATGGCCCAAGTGCTTGGACACCTGAGTCGGAGACCAGGAAGAAGTACCTGGATCCTGGCTTTGGATTGGCGTAGCTCTGGCCATTGCGGCTATTTGGGGGATGAACCAATGGAAGGAAGACCTTTCTCTCTGTCTCTCTCTCTCTCTCTCACTGTCTAACTCTATCTGTCAAATAAAAAAAATGAATAAAAAAGAATTCCTGATTTAACTCCCATCTCACAACCTTACATTGTGACTTTTGCACTGAGTGCTTTTTCTAAGATGCTTTTTCTTTCCCTGTAAAATGTGAATGTTAACAGTGTTCCAAAGGGTTGTTGGAGGATTGGAGACATTACCACCTAGAACAGTTTAGTGCCTGACAATACAAAAGTGCTTAATTTTTAGTAGTTGTTGTCATGGTTGCTATTACTAGCCTTACCAATATTGGTATTGTCAGCAACTAGAGAATAAGGTGGAAAAGTATATAACATCCCACACAACAGAAGGGGGATAGTTAATATAAGAAAAACAAAGGTTTAATAGAAATTTTAGAAGCAAGGTATATTCTGTTGTATCTTTTATACAAGACAATACAAGGTCAGACAGGTTTATTTTGTTACAAAAATGTTTTCAATCAATGCATAACTTCTTCTTTATATTCGTTTTTCATGAACATTTTTGAAGACTTGCACTGATAACAGTAGTGAAACTTTTTAAAGCCTATACATCTATTTGAATACAGAAAGCTGGAACACTAGAAAAATAAATAAAATGCACTAGGATTGCAATTCACAGCACCCATTTACACAATGTAAGCATGTACATGAGTTGAGTTTGAGCATCTGTCCATTAAAGACAATAAAATGACAAGTGCAATTGAATGGTATTTGACAAAGATGCTCCTCTCCCTCAATATTCTGGAGCATAATTTTAAAAAATTTGTAGCATTAAGTTCTGTACTCTTAAAACTACTATAAACTTTAGCATTCACTTTGCTTAATGCTTTCCAAAGAAAGCCTGATTGTAAAAGCTATTTTAGTGGGAGAACAGGGAAAGTTGAAGGGAAGCAATTATTTGTTTGACACAACTGTGTTTAATTGACAAATACATTACACATTGAGAATAGTAAGAGCAGTTTGGAACCATCTGAGACAGATGATAAGAATTTAAAGATGGAATGGTACCTCAGAGAATATCCTACCCCTACACTTTATTTACAAAGAAAATCTCAGAGTCTTAAGTGACATTTTTATGAAGTCATAGTGACCTAATGGCAGACTGGAGACAAGAAACTCTGTCTTCTGATTCTGAGACTGTTATTGTTATTCATTCCATTATATCATGCTGACTGAATAAAGAGAGATTTAGCATAAAATTAACATCTGGTCCTGAATTTATTATGTTTAATGCTCCCTTTCCAATAGAGAGGAGAATAGGGTCTCAAATTTCCTCTTTCTATATTCACTACACAATCTCCTAAAACAGTCCATTTGAGTATGAAAAGTGAAATGACTTCGGTTCCTGCAAAGGAGCCAGGGTAAAGGAGAGAAGCACTGGATGCTTGGCTGTGCCTCACTAAAAACCCAAATTGGCATCATTTTTCCACCCAAGTGCAGCTATCATGATATCTCAGGCAAGAAGGGAGAAGGCAGGGAGAGGCCAGGGATAGAGGGAGAAGCAAGCAATCTTGCTAAATTAGATGTGTTTTTACTCATGCTTTGCATTTAATTAAAATTATATGGTGATTCACAGAAATTCACATGAGTTAAAAATAATATTGGCAGGGGCCGGGTTTGTGGTATAGCAGGTTAAGCTGCTGCCTGTGATGCCATCCTCCAATATGGGTGCCAGTATGAGACCCAGTTGATCCACTTCCAATCCAGCTCCCAGCTAATATGCCTGGGAAAGTGCCAGAGGATGGCCCAGGTTCTTGGGACCCTTCATCCTGTTGTGCAAGACACAAAAGAAGCTCCTGGTGTTAGCCAGACCCAGCCCTGGCCATTGCAGACATTTGGGAAGTGAACCAGTAGATCAAAGATCTCTCTCTTTCTCTGAATTTCTTTTCTCTATCTGTAACTCTCACTTTCAAATAAAAAATTTTAAAGACTTAAAAATAAATCAACTAATAAATTAATTAATTACATTATTCCCATATTCCTGAGGTCCCTGAGGGAAAAACAAAAACAAAACTGCAAAGCACACATAGAAAAACCATTACCCAAATAATATATAACAATATATAATATCATACAACTCAGTACCTTGAGTATATTTTGTTTAAAAGTGAAAACCTAGAACTTTAATCCATTTCTATTGTTTTCAGCTCTGCTCTTCCCAGGATTTCCAAGGTTTCTGCTCCTGATGCTGATTTTATTCTCTTATCATTGTTGATGATGAACATATTTATTGTACTGGATCTACTGATGTTAAGAACTGACACTTGGTAAGTAGAAGCCATATTTTTCTGTGCTTTTACCAACAGTTTCTGAGCTGTCTGCCTGTAGCCAGCAACACGAGTGTCTTCTGTATGTTCTGAATCTATTGTGTCGATGAGAAAGATGGAGGTGGAGCAAGTGACTTTCCTATGTGCTTTAGAAGTGACGAAGTTTTCTAACAGAGTCTGCCAACCAAAAACTGGCACTTTTCCCATCATATCTCAAAGCTGCTGCTTACTGGAGTGACCAGATTTATGTATAAATTCATATACTTGACTTTTGATAATTGTTACTATTTATTTGCTTCTGAAAAATGGGAAAATTACATGAAATCACAAACTTCTTAGTATAGGATCTATTGAGATAATTGTGCTGATTGTTATGTTGACCAATTGTCATCACTTCTGTACAAAATTGTTGCAATTAAAAGATCATTTGATAAACGGCTCATCAGAGCAATTTTGTAAATATGGTCTAGAAAAATTTACACACCACTTTTATCATGTCCTCTGGGGTTAGGTTTAGACCTCTTTGAAAATCCTTGTTATCTTGACTTGGACTCACATAGTATGTGAGAATATGGAACATTTTCTACATGCATGTACTATTTTTCTATAATGTTAATATTTTTATAGTCATCCATGAGTAAGAATTGAATTTAGGTATAAAATATTTTTATTCACTAAAGCAGTTTGACTTTTGCATGGGATTCACAAGCCAATTCTTATCAAATCAGATGTGATGCAATGTGATGATGTGACAGATGAACTTAAGATCTTTAGAAGGGGATCTTCCTTTTTGCTGTATTATTTGGATTACAGTTGCATTGTAATCATTTTACACGTGTCATTCCACACTGCTAAACCAGAGGAGTAGGCTTAATGTCAAAGACATTGACCAGGGCATTTGTAATATTCTCATGTCTAACTTCAAGGTTAAATAGATAAGTGTGGCAAACCTGGCCAGAGAAGGTCACAGAGATCAGAGGCTCAGACTCCTTTGGGATGAGGGTATCTGTCATGCTACTAGCTGCCAACTGAGGATGATCTTGAATGGACAGTGGTAGAAGTGGCTCCATTTGGGCCTCAAAACCAGCTGCAGAAGATCAGCCTGGATTTGCAGTTTATCCTGCTAACATCTTCCTTCTTCTTCTAGCTTTTCACATGAATGAAGATCTGATGGAATCCTGAGGGAGATGCCCCTAGAATATCTATGAAAATAGAAGGAGTGGATCCTAGTGGACAAGGTGATGCCTTGCCCAGTGGTACCCTCAAGAAAGGACTTGTGCCCAGTTCTGGGGGCACCATCAATAGAAACCTTCAGGAATCATCTCTGCCAGTGTTGTGTCCATTGCTGACTTTCCTCCCTCAAGGCCAAGCCCCTTTTCTGGAGGCAGCCCACATTCAGTGATTGATCAATATGGGTCCAGTTCTCAGCATAGATAATTTCTTTGATCAGTGTTTGATCACATAATTTAGAAGATTAAACCGATGAGGGCCAGCACTGTGGTGCAGCGGGTTAAAGCCCTGGCCTGAAGCACCGGCATCCCATATGGGTGCCGGTTCTAGTCCCAGCTGCTCCTCTTCCAATCCAGCTCTCTGCTGTGGCCTGGGAAGGCAGTAGAGGATGGCCCAATGTGGGAGACCTGCACCCACGTGGGAGACCCGGAAGAAGCTCCTGGCTTCTGATCGGCGCTACTCCAGCCATTACGGCCATCTGGGGAGTGAACCAGCAGATGGAAGGTCTCTCACTCTTTCTCTGCCTCTCTCTGTAACTCTGTCTTTCAAATAAATAAAATAAATC
The DNA here is from genome assembly GCF_051225735.1 of Oryctolagus cuniculus. Lineage (NCBI taxonomy): Eukaryota > Metazoa > Chordata > Mammalia > Lagomorpha > Leporidae > Oryctolagus > Oryctolagus cuniculus. The sequence goes on along the minus strand of NC_142880.1, from coordinate 70,239,647 downwards.
TTTTTAAAAAAAGGTTAAACTGATGTAAAATAAATATCATTTCCTACTGTGTAGGTGGTTCAGAAAAAAAACTATTTCGTTATCATTCATTTCTGACTTTTGCATGTTTCAGTCATTACCTCATCTGTAATTCCTTCCCTAACTATATCCTACCTTTATATTAAGCCTTTTATAACTAAGTTTTTCTTCATAGAATTTTATCCAATCTTTTCAATGACAAATGATCTTTCCTTTAATTTCCCTCCGTTAAGCACATTCTTTGCACATCTTTTTTTACTCTAATGATCAGATTCTATGCTGACAGTAGTGTGTTTTTTTTAAAGATTTATTTTTTTTTACTTGAAAGTCACAGTTACACACAGAGAGAAAGAGAAGCAGAGAGAGAGAGAGGTCTTTCAGCCGCTGGTTCACTCCCCAGATAGCCACAATGGCCAGAGCTGCGCTGATCCGAAGCCAGGAGCCAGGAGCTTCTTCCGGGTCACCCACATGGGTGCGGGGGCCCAAGGACTTGGGCCATCTTCTACTGCTTGTCCAGGCCATAGCAGAGAGCTGGATTGGAAATGGAGCAGCTGGGTCTCAAACCAGCAGCTGCTACACCACAGTGCCCCCCCCCAACAATAGTGTTTACTATTGTTACTTGTTTTTATTTCACCTTGATTTTAAGCTCTATAAATGTTGATCTTTTGTCTTTATTTAATGTTCTCGAAGTATTTTGAATGCAATAATTCCATAATTTTTTGGCAAATACATTCTTTTGTAGATGCTTAGTAATAGTACGAAATAAATCAGAGTGAACACTAATGGAATGAAAATAAGATTTTTGTATAAAAGTATATCTCAATGTTCTAATTTTTGGAGAGGTTTATCAGAGGAGCATTCCTGTTTTCCTATGGGAAAAGTACTGCTGTTTCTCATGTTGTACAGTGTATGGGGCAGGAGTTTTCATTTTGTTCACTATACTTACATGGGCTTGGAAGAAACTAACTCTCAGTAGCAGAATTTTCAAAAAATATAACTGAGCTTAAATAAGGAAGCACTAAGTAGAAAATGCAACATATGAGAAGACAAATAAAAATTACCTTCAACTGTCAATTATCTCTGTTTCCATGAAACTCAAATGATAATGTAAAGTAGAATTATTTCTCCTTCTTTAGAGTCAGAAGCAATGGAGTGAGTGGGTGTTTGGTGCAGCCATTAAGATACCACATGGGATGACCACATGCCATATCACAGGGCCTGGATTTGAGTCCTGGCCCTGCTGCTGATTTCTGTTAACACGAACCCTGGGAGGCAGCAGGTGTCAAATGAGAATTCCAGTTTCTCCCTTCAGTGACCTGCTCCACACCATGTTGGGTATACAGTGACTGTGATCTTTTCTCCTCTCTCTCCTCCCAACCATACTTATCTCTAATTGGGTGTAGACAACAGAAATTATTATCTTTAGTTCTTTAACCTCCCGCTTGGATGAGAAAGCACTTCTCTCTCTGACTCCTCAGTGCACATTGATAAGAGCCTGCAAAGTTGGAAGAAGGAAACCTGGAAATATTGCCATTATTATATTTTACTCTTATCACCTGATTATAATAGTCATTTTATAATTTTAAATTTTTATTTATTTAGAAAGGCAGAGTGATAGGTGTTAGTAAAATGGTGTCATCTTATGTGTGGCACTGTCTATGCTCCAGACACTATCTTAGGCTCTGGCTGGCCGTCCTAAGCCCCAGGGCCCAACCACAGGTGTCTCCACCCCTACCCAAATGGTATTCCCTGCTCCTACTTCCCTGCCCCTGGCAAACATATAACAGGACCAGCTTCCAGCACCCCTGCTCTCTCTCCTGATTCCTCTTTAATACTCTTACCCGCCCCGGTCTGCTTCCCCCACTCCATAATAAACCTTTCCCTTAGCTCCGGTGTTTGTTGTATTTTGTGGTGGCCTTACAACAAGGAGAGATAGAGACAGAGACAGAGAAAGAGAGAGAAAGAGAAAGAAGTGGGGTGGGGGGAGAAAGAAGAGGAAGCCTTCCGTCACACTGATGGCAAGAGCCCAAGGCTTTTGGACATTTTGTGCCTTCCCAGGTTCATTATCAGGAAGCTAGATTAGAAGCAGAATACCTGGTACTCCAATAGGCACTTTGATATGGGATGCTTGAACGCAAGCAGTAGCTTAACCCACTAAAACATAATGCCAGCTCCTAAAGTCATTTTTGATAGAAATCTGAACTATTCATTTCAACTAGCACCTCCAATGCTATGTTGATCTAAGTATGTATTTATTTATTTTAGAGGAAGAGAGCAAGAGAGAGAGAGAGCTCTCCTGTGAGTTGGTTCATTCCCCTAATATCTCCAAGAGCTGGCACATAACTGGCTGAAGCTGGGAACTCAACAGAGGTCTTCCACACTGGTGGAAGAGACCGAATTCCTTGCATCATCATTGCTACCTCCCAGTGTCTGCATTAGCAGGAAGCTGAAGTCAGAATCCAGAACCAGGTATCAAGTTTGTGTACTCTGATATGGGACATGGGCATCTTAATAGGCTTCGTAGGCTAAATGCCTTCCCCCAACCCTCTTTTAAAATTTGTATACAGGGATTGTATAAACAATTTATTATACTATCTTGTTTTACAGATATGGTTATATAATGAATTAAAATTGAATTTTCTAACAGAAGCAATCACTGTACTGAAAACTATTAGAAGAAAGAAAAATATGTTTTAGTGAAGTATGGGATCAGCACACATAGAGCATTTTATCTAGACCTTTCCTTTGGAAAGCTACTACTTTCCCTATAAAATGCCATTAGTAAATTGCAGTGTGGACGCAAGTTCCGATCATAGTTATTTTATTTGTGCTGAGATAGTCTTCTATTTTTTAAAACTTGCAAAGAAAAGAATATTCTCTAATTACATTCAGTTTGTGACTACTGGCTTCTGTCTGAAAATATCTGAGTGACTTCCTTTTTTAAATCTAACAGAATGCACTAACAATACCATATTTCTTCACATTTTTCTTGTCATGGTTGTCTTTGGACAATTCATAGTAATACTGTGAAATAACAATATTTTCAGAAACTTCAAGACTCATATGTAGAGATCCTACATAAAAAGCGTGCATCTGATTATTTACAGCACTTATGCTATATATATATATAGTTAAATATATGTAAAACCTCTAAAACAGAAATTAATATTCATAAGCAGAAAGGATCTATATAATTTCATGAACATGAATGCCATATATTATGATGCTAATTCAAACCTTAATTTATGAAAGATGAGAAACTAGTACCCCCCAAACAATGATTCTCTGAAAATACAAAAATACGCTCCATATGTACTTTTTTCTTATTGCTAGTCAGTATCGACTGTGTGAAAACCAAAACTAAATTTCCTCAATGAACAAATACTATATTTGACAACGTTAGTACAAATGGTGATGAATACAGTGAAGTAAACAATTTTTAGAAGCTATTACTCTGTTTTGATGTTATAGTAGATGCCAGAACAGAGAGTAGATTTAAGTCAACCATCTGGTACTAATGGGCACTTAACATATTTGGGCTTGTTTCCTCAGCTGTAAAATGTGTGTGTGTGTGTGTGTGTGTGTGTAGTAGAGGATTAGATGGTGAAACGTTACTAAATAATGCTATGATCCTTTGCAGTTCTAGACCTCATACCTGTGGGACTGCGTAGTGAGTATTTGCCAGCTGTGTATTTACTAAATTTGGCCAAGATTCTCTGCTTGTTTGACATACTATAGCAATTTCATCTACTCTCATGGTTCCAATATTTACTACTTCATCCTGAATTCTTGATTCCTATTCTTTCCTATTCCCGACTGCTCTAAACATTTCAACTGGGATGGCCTATTTATTCATTGATTAAATACATTTCTAAGTTTTTATTTCATTATTTAAATTTATTTTATATCTATGATGGACCTTACCACAGGGTTAAAAATGAAAGGAAAAAACAAGTGCCTGCTTTCACAAAATCTACAATCTTCTAAGTTTCATTATATCCTATACTTCCCTCTGAAATCTGCATTTCTTCCTATATTTCCATTATTTAATTGATGCTACCAAGACATGGTTTAAGTTATGACATTTCCTGAGACAAGAGACCATGAAAGACCTCAGCCATTTTTTCATCCAGATCCAGTGATTTAGGACTTCTCAGAAATAATTTTCTGACATCACAGCCAGTGCCTTAGAACACCTTGCCTCTTGCATTCAACAAACCCACATTGAGCACCTAAATTGTTAACAGTATTCTCCCTAAAGATTCATAAAGTCATTATAAATTTTTGTCTCTATCCACATATCATTTCATATCTGACAAAGAAACATCGATCTCTCTCTAGAATAAAAGAATAAACCACAACCTTCAGATGTTTAATTTTCCAAAATGAAAAGTCCTGAGAAGCCACAGACATACCTGTTGTTTGCAATATGACATGACACGCAATATGAGCTACAAAGATCAAGACTATAAAAATGAGTGGGCAAATCTATGTCCTATGGTGTATATGAAAGCTACAGTTTCTTAAAATGGGGCTGTTTTCATTACCCCTATTACTAGTGCATGAGCTTTTATAGTTCATGTTATTGTACCTCAAATTCTATTGTCAAAGACCTCTTTTTAAGTGTAAGGAGGGAAATACTAAGTCATGTATTGGCATAAATGCATGAAAATTGGTTTTTGAACATTTTAAATAGTTTATGGTAAATGATACCCTTTGTGGGAGTCAAGTGCAAAAAGGAATTTAAAAACACTGTAATAATGTTAAATCAGCTCTGCATGATCAGTTAGGACAGATCACATAAGCACTGCTTGTCTTTTTTTCTCCTCTTATTTCTTAATGTTTCTTTCCCTGAAATCTATAAATAAATATCAAAAAAAGAGTAGTAGTGGTGAGAAAGAAACAAAAGAGGAAAAAAATGTATTGTAAAATCAATTAAAAATTAATTAAAAGACTTTAATCCTTGATTTATTAGAGGTTCCCTCAACATGTGACATCACAGAACTGAAAGGGCTTGAAGAACCCATTTCAAAACCAAATTCACAGAACTGAGTGAACTAAGGATTAGTTCTGTGGTGGGGTTGGAGGAATTTGTATTTTTTATACTTGTCCGGAATGTAACTGGACTATAGATTAGCATTTGAGAATAATGATCTGTCCATTAAGAATTTCTGGTCACATCCTGACCAGAAAGCATAATGCCTTAGAAGACAAGGAACTGCGGAGGATAGATAATTCACGTTACTATATTTAACACATTGCTAAGACATAGTACATAGGAGGAAATGAGACTTTAAAGAGAGCCTACAATTATGCCACATACATAATCTATGTTCTACCAGTGGATCATCCAATACCCTAAGAGGTAAGTATTATGGTATACTACCTGTGTAAAAGCACAGAACTCAAGAATTTGACGTTCAAGGAAATTAAGTTTGCAAGAGCAAAACTAACGAAGGCTAAATTTGAGATGCAAATCTAAATCTCCCTGATGATAATGCCTACACTATTTCTACTACATTAAGGATAATTTTAAACTTAAAATTGTCAGATAAACTTAACATCTTGATGACAATTTTTATAAGTAGTTTTCTTTTTTTTTTAACTCATGATATGGACCTACCTTCGACACAATCAAGAATCATGATGTTTTGGGCTTGGGCTTCCATTTCTTTTGTCTTAAACCCCTGTTCCTCCACTAGTCTTGTCATTCTTCATTTCCGCATGTTTCACATTTTGCCTAGCCTGTTAATCAAGCTGCTGTTTGGTTACTTGGCTTCCAGAGAGGTCAAGAATGTGAGTTTCTGTCTCCACATAATAGGACAGTTTGGATTTTGTTCTGTTTCATATTTTAAGATCAGATAGAGGGGTTGACAATGTAATGTCGTGGGCGACAGGGCCACCTGTAATGCCAGAATCCCATAGAAGGTCAGGTTCAAGTCCCGGGGGCTCCTCTTCTGATCCAGCTCCCTGCTAATAGCCTGGGAAAAGCAAAGGGATACCGTTGAAGTTTTGGGGCTGCTGCCACCCATGTGGGAAGCACGGATGAGTGTTCTGGCTCTTGGCTTCAGCCTGGTCCAGCGCTGGCTGTTGTGGCCAACTGGGGAGTAAAGCAAAAGATGGAAAATCTCTCTCTCTCTCTCTCTCTCTCTCTAACTCTGACTTTCAAAATTAGTAAGTCTTTTTTAAAACGATTAGGTATAATGTTTTGTGAATAAAATTCTACAGACAAAATAAACTTGGAAAATCATAATTTTCATGAAAATATTAAGAACATAGTTTATATTAATTTTAAATCCATCACTTTCCTTTGTAATATAGTAAAATATAAAACTAAAAATGTTAGGATATTATGTTTCTGGCATCTACCCATACAAAAGAAGCAGTATATTTTGAAGTAAATTTTTTGCTGCAAAGGAGATTAGAGTGATATTCCAGACCAAGAAGATAAATAATTATCATTACCTGGTTTCACTGAGACTTAATTCTGTTTACTGGTTTATGTGTCTCCTGGGTGCTTCAAGGTAAACTGGCACCAACTCATGCTAATGACTTCATTTGCTGTTATGTCTGGAGCTACAGAATATTGAAGATAATCTGTTTTACCTTCATCTTTGAACACCCCATCCCAGGCACTCAAATCACATCCTGATCATAAGCTCTGTCCGATCCGATCCAAGCCCCCAAACACACAAAGATGCCACTGATTGGTGGGAGATTATGTAAGCATTAGAATTAAGCTGACATCATCATCCATGCTAAGTCCTTACTTAGGACTTTGTTCAAACTTAAGAGTTCACTTTATTCTTGAGACAGCATACTATAAAGTATTATTTATCTTGCAAATTGAGAAATTGTTCATTTGAGTCACTTACTGCTCAATACTTCATATACTTCATATTCATTAGTCATCCCATGGCCCCTCTCACTGAGGTCCTGCTCATGCCAGTTTCTAACCCACACAGATTTTAAGTCCTTAATGTCATCATTCTTTTTTTTTTTTTTTTTTTTTTTTTTTGCCAGACAGAGTTAGACAGTGAGAGAGAGAGACAGAGAGAGAGAGTTATAGACAGTGAAAAAGAGACAGAGAGAAAGGTCTTCCTTCTGTTGGTTCACTCCCCTAATGGCCACTACAGCCGGTGCTATGTCGATCCGAAGCCAGGAGCTGGGTACTTCCTCCCGGTCTCCCATGCAGGTGCAGGGACCCAAACACTTGGGCCATCCTCCACTGCCCTCCCGGGCCACAGCAGAGAGCGGGACTGGAAGAGGAGCAACCGGGACTAGTACCCAGTGCCCCAACTGGGACAAGAACCCAGGATGCCTGCACCGCAGGCGGAGGAATAAGCAAGTGAGCCATGGTGTAGGCCAATGTCATCATTATCTTAACTAAGAGCACAGTGATTGCCAAAGGCACTAAGTTCCTAAATTTGTATGCATGAAATGCATGAAGTTTATATATCTTAAATAAAAGACTTCTAGGTAAAAAACAAACAAACAAACAAAATCCTCAATGGTTTTCTTCTTTGGTGTCAAGATGCTACAGGTAAGAGAGTATAAAGATGATCCTAATGTGATTTAAGAACAAGCAAAGTTGTTGAATCCAATATGGCTGCATACAAATATTTATGTTCTGGTAAAAGCATGAGGAATTTGCAGTGATGTTATTATATACATTAGGCTGCATTTTAACTTTATATATATGTGTGTGTGTGTGTGTGTGTGTGTATACATATATACTTTATATATATGTGTGTGTGTGTGTGTATGCATGTCATTTATGTGTGGACAGGGATAAATGAGTTGAAGCTTCTGGTTGAAATATTGGATTTTTTGAGTTCAGAGGAATTTCAAATTCAAGCTTTGAAATTCCTATTTAAAAATTGCCTGTATGAGCATTGAACTTCTTGGAAAAACTTAGTACATGAAGGAATAGTTCTTTGACTCTGGCAGGAACTGAACTGAATTAAACTGAACCTAGTAATTTTTATTCCCATTTACAAAACTCGTCGTTCCCCTTCCTTTTCTATTTTTTGTTATATTGTACAATGGTGGTTCAACTTTCTGAAAAGACTGAACAAGAAAGCTGGTAATGGGGAGAGGGGAGGGACAGGAAGTAAGAAATGCTTACTCTCTAATTCAGAAGGTATCTTCCCCTAAGCTATCTGATAGCATCAGTGTGACTGCCTCATTACAGAACTGGATGTATCAAATATTCATTCTTTATTTGTTTCTAAAACAGCGAAAAGTAGAGAGGAGCCAAAGTTGTACATCTTCTTTTTACCAATGATAATATTTTAAAATCTAAATCCTAAAAATCTAGGTCCTTTTCTTTAGTTTCCAGTTTCCATCATTTTGAATTTATTAATAGAAATTTCACAAAAATCTCATTGCATTTTTATTAGACTATCACTATATTAACCAAGAATTCATATCTAAACACTTCGTGAATACACTATACAGGATTAACAGATTTAATCCTACAACAATACCATGAACATTTTTAAAATCTAAATTGTATAAATGAGCAAATTGAGGTGCATAGAGACTATGTAATGTGTTCAAGGTCATAGAATGAATATTAGCGTCAAACTGGAAGCTAACAATCTCCAGAGCTATTTAATAACTCATTGATTTACATGAACTTACCTTCTGGTTCTGGATTTGAAGCAGAAAACCAATGGTATGACAAGCTTTCCTTTTCTAGAGCTGTCTCATCAGTCAGTCATAAGGAAATGTTCCCAAAATGGAGAAAAAAATTTAGGAGCATTTCAAGAGGAAACACAAAATCTCATAATATGGGATTGAGGTGAAGAGATCCAAAGACCAGGGTGAATTTCCTGTTAGTAGCACTTTTCCTGGCAGTTCGCCAGATCTCTTTGCTCCCATCTCAGAGCCAAGGAAGCCAGAGGCTCTGATATGACCTGATCTGGTCTAGGCTGGTCCCTTTGAACATGGAAGAGCAAGGTCGGATAAGCTCACTGAAACAGTTAGCTATTTCTGAAAAGACTTTCAGGGAGACAGCAGATTATTTTCACATAAACAATTAAGAGGTCTCAACATAGATGTGTGGGTATCTCAGCTGTAAATTACATTTAATTAAAAACTAACTTGAGGGGGGAGTGGGAAAAAACAAAAATCTAAAAACAAACAAAAAAAAAACTAACTTACATATTAATGAAGGTGACCTAACATCTAGGGAAGAGGAAGAGTGGGTAAAAAACTAAAAAGTCATAGAAAATAAAGAACAAAAACATTAAATCAATACTAGGGAAGACACTAAGTATTCTGACAGGCTCTAGGGTAAACATTACATGGATTAATATAATAAAATTTTATTTATTTAAAAAGGGAAGGAGGGAGGGAGGGAGAGGGAAAGAGAGAGGGAGAGGGAGAGAAATAGAGAGACAGAGATGAGAAGAGAGGAGAGAGATCTTCCATCTGCTGGTTCACTCCCCAGATGCCTGCAACTGTCAGACTGAACAAGACTGAATCCCGGAGCCCAGAACTTTGAGTCTACTGGATGGGTAACAGAGATCCAAATACTTTAGCCATCACCTGCTGCTTCTCAGAGTGTGTCCTAGCAGGAATCTGTTCTCAGGAGCAGATCCGGGATTCAAGCTTAAGTGCCCTAATTTGAGATATAGGCATCTCAAGCTGCAGATTAACACTGTATCACAAGCCCACCCTTGAACTGATGTGCACTTTGAAACATAGAGTAGTCTCATTTAGATTTGAGGTTGAACATGGAAGAGGCAGCAGTACCCCTCAAGCACCTACTCTGTGTTTGTAGCATGCTCACAAATATAACCACATCTCATATTCTGAATGCTTGGGGAAACATCATTATCCTCGTGCTGCAGATGAACAATACAAAGTTTAGAAGCAGTAAATCATTTTCAAGTGCCATATGCCTCTCTTTGTCTCTGAAGATCATAGTGCAGCTAAACATTTGTACCAGGATGGATATCATTAAGAAAAATAGATTGGTGCCAACACTGTGGCATAGCGGGTAAAGCCACCACCTGCAGTGCCAGTATCCCATATGGATGCCAGTTTAGATCTCGGCTGCTCCATTTCTGATCCAGCTCTCTGCTATGGCCTGGGAAAGCAGTGGAAGATGACCCAGGTCCTCGAGCCCCTGCATCTGTGTGGGAGACTGGGAGGAGGCTCCTGGCTCCTGGTTTCAGATCAGCACAGCTCTGGCCATTGCAGCCAATTGAGGGGGTGAATCAACAGATGGAAAACCTCTCTCTCTCTCTCTCTCTCTCTCTCTCTCTATCTCTCTCTCTCTGCCTCTCCTTCTCTCTCTGTATATCTCTGACTTTCAAATAAATAAATAAATCTTAAAAAAAGAAAAACAGATTGAGAAAGAAAAGGCACAGAAACATCGCTTAAAAAAAGCTATTTCACAAAGTAAAACCAGTTATAGAAAATGTCCTAAGCTAAAGAAAAAACGTTTAATCCTCAAAGTTTTTGCTCCACAGGTATGGAGTATGCTGCCTAGAGTAACATTCAGGACTGTTGTAGTGCTCTTATTTTTTTATGACTCTATCTGTTTGAAGAAGAATGATTGTGTAGATAACCAGGATCCCAAGATCCCTTCATCACTGCAACCACCAGTAGCATTATACTCTACATTTTTTTTATTGTCCTCTGTTTCCTTGTGTATGGTGGTTCTTACCATTAATCTTTATCCAGTTTTTATTCCCTCTGGAATCCCTCCTCACTCCTTCAGCTCAGATAAGATCACTTTTAATATACTTAGGAAGATGGATAACTTTCAGTCATGTTTATTTATATTTCCCTAAGAAAGAAAGCTTTTGTCAGCTTTATAAATATAACAAGAAATCTTCTTCTCCAGATGCAGAAGTGACATTTGTTATGAAACAGTGGAAATAGCATGCACTCCTGCACCCAGCTCACTTAACAGTGAGACTCAGAGTCACTGTGCTGGTCTTCCTTATCCCCCAAACTTGGCATTGTCCATTCACCTCAGTATCACTTGATCTGAGAACACATGAGATGAGTGGACACAGCCAACTTAACAGGATAAGGACCAGCACATTAATTCTGAGCCTCAATATTTAAATCGATTGAAAGCTCCTCACTTCTGATTAAGAATGTGTGTCTGTTGGAGCACAGGCATTTTATCTGCTAGCCTCTGATTGATGCAAAACTGATGCTCATTATTTTCTATCAGAATATACTGTGTGTGTATATATATATATATATATATATATTTCTAAACCTAGGTATTTTAAAGATTTATTTATTAGCAGTTCTTACTTGGCTTAATAGTTTTAGCTGGTAACTAAAGCTCACTTCATATTTTCAAAGATTTATTTATTTACTTGAAAGGCAGAGTAACACAGAGAGAGAAGTAGAGACAGAAAGAGAGACTCAAACCTCCTCCATCACCTCATATTAGACTTTCAATTAAGAATGCACACTCTAGGACCCAACTCGCTGGTTTCAAATTTCAGCTCTCTGTCTTCTTGGCTAGCTATGTGTGAGCCAGCAGAGCCTCAGTGTCCCCAGCTTGCTCAGCTGACTACCAACTGTCAGTGTCTGCATTTGTTTTGTGAGAATGACAATGGGTTAATGGAAGTTTAAATATGAATATTTACTATTCCAGTTACCCCATGAGATTCAAGTTTATTGTCCATAATAGAAACAGCATGGCTGAGCAGCACTTATTGGTTCCTTTTCTTCTTTATCTCACTTTTTCACACCACTTGTGGTGTTTCCTTTCCCCTCTATAAAACAGTACTTGCATTTGGATCCAGTTTCCTCCTCTGGGGAAGCTACTTTAATTCAAGGAAGATGGGGCTGGCATTATGGCACATAAAGCCACTGCTTGCAATACCAGCCTCCCATACCAGTGCACTAATTAAAATTCTGGCTTCTCTGCTTCGGATCCAGTACCCTGTTAATGTGTCTGGGAAAGCAGCAGATGGTCCAAGTACTTGGGTCCCCATTACTCCCATGGGAGACCAGGGTGGAGTTCCAAGCCCCTAGTTTCAGGCTGGCTCAGCCCTGCTTGTTGCAGAAATTTGAGGTGTGAAGCAGTGGACAGATGGGGGTGCATCAACCACAATTGTTGTGTTCTTCTCATCCTAACTCCCATGAGTCCACTTGAGGAATTTATGTTGCCTGTTTGGTCAAATCAAGGATCTGCCAGATTAAAGTTCTTAGTGCCCATCAGGGGAGTCTTCACCAGGAGACACAATCAAGATTCCACTTGACAATGCTATGAGTGACATCTGGACTTTCAGGGTTCTTTGTGTAAGTAAGTTTACTGTTAACAAGAGAATCACTTACTGGCAGTGAAACAAATCTGCTTTTCAGAAATAGATGGAATGGCCTCTATAATGGTGGCTGAAAGTAGTGTCTGGAATTCAGAAGTCACTAAGCATCTTTTGGTGCTTTCATACTTGATAATAATCATGAATAGTCAGTATTAAAATTTATCACTTAACAATGGTATGATAACCAAGTACTCCAGTCTCTTCCTTGATTATTCCATTAGCAATGGAACCTAAACCTGCAAAAGTAATGCCTGAGAGTAACTAGAATCTAGCATGGCTGCCAGAAAAGGCAATGGATATTATCATGCCTTTAGTTCCAACTGTAGCAGAGGGGGTCATCTTCTGTTGTAAGTCTTATTTTTTTTATTGTTGTTCTTACTATATAGATACATACATACAAGAACTATAAATACTTCATGCATGAGGTATAGAAACCAATTTACATGAGTCACAAAGAAGAAATTGTGACAGAGGTTGTGATATGGGACTAATTAGGGAGACAGGATTAGGCCTATGAGCTGGAGGCCACACCTCCTTGCCCCTATGTGACCCCACCTGTATCCATCCACCTGTCAATCAGACTATGTAACCACTCCCCTTTAGGAAGTAAATAAGAGGCTGGAGAGTACTGAATCTGTACTGACCGCCTGTTTTGCTGCTTCTCTTGTGTGCTTTCCTGAGCTACCTGTTTTGTCACCGCTCGAGCTTTCCCGCAAGTGTGTCCTCTCTCACTCGATGTCTCTAGCCTGCTCCCTGGAAAAGGCTGCTATGGAACTCCCCATTTACTTTTTCTGACCCACTTTCTCTTAATAAAGCCCTCATATTCCTGTGTATTTCTCCAAATAAATCCTGAACTTTACCATGTTGCCTGTCTTGTTTGGGTTGGTGCTTAGAATTATCTAAGTAAATAGCAAGAACCCAAAATATTAAATTTTGGCTTAAGTTCTCCCATAACTGTTGGAATAATCAGAATCATGTGATATTAGTACAGCAACTGCTATACAGTTGAGGTTTGTAAGTAGCACCATTTACATGTTATCTATTACACTAATTGCATAATATAAACATTTTACATATGAATATTTCACAATTATAACTGCATGATTTACAACTTAAAGGGCTTAAAATATTTCTACTGGTATGAATAAGAAGATTAAGCTATGCTAGAGAAAAACGTAAAACTCAACTTTTTTTATAATATATTCCACAACTATCCTTTTTTTTCATTTTCAATTATCTTTATATACAGAAGATTGATTTAGTATATATTAAGTAAAGATTTCATCAGTTTGCACCCACACAGAAACACAAAGTGTAAAACACTGTTTCAGTACTAGCTATAGCATTAATTCACATTGGATGACACATTAAGGACAGATCCCACCTGAGGAGTAAGTACACAGTGACTCCTGTTGTTGACTTAACAATTTGACACTCTTGTTTATGGCGACAGTAATCTCCCTAGGCTCTAGTCATGAGTTGCCAAGGCTATGGAAGCCTTTTGAGTTTGCCAACTTCGATCTTATTCCGACAGGGTCATAGTCAAAGTGGAAGTTCTCTCCTCCCTTCAGAGAAAGGTACCTCCTTCTTTGATGGAAGTTTGAGAAGTTTCTGTACTGCAAAAGAAACAGTCAGGAGAGTGAAGAGGCAACTGACAGAATGGGAAAAAATATTTGCAAACTATGTTACAGATAAAGGATTAATAACCAGAATCTACAAAGAGATCAAGAAACTCCACAACAACAAAACAAACAACCCACTTAAGAGATGGGCCAAGGACCTCAATAGACATTTTTCAAAAGAGGAAATCCAAATGGCCAACAGACACATGAAAAAATGTTCAAGATCACTAGCAATCCGGGAAATGCAAATCAAAACCACAATGAGGTTTCACCTCACCCCAGTTAGAATGGCTCACATTCAGAAAGCTACCAGCAATAGATGCTGGCGAGGATGTGGGGAAAAGGGGACACTCAGCCACTGTTGGTGGGAATGCAAATTGGTTAAGCCACTATGGAAGTCATTCTGGAGATTCCTCAGAAACCTGAATATAACCCTACCATACAACCCAGCCATACCACTCCTTGGAATTTACCCAGAGGAAATTAAATTGGCAAACAAACAAGCTGTCTGCACCTTAATGTTTATTGCAGCTCAATTCACAATAGCTAAGACCTGGAGCCAACCCAAATGCCCATCAACAGTAGACTGGATAAAGAAATTATGGGACATGTACTCTATTGAATACTATACAGCAGTCAAAAACAATGAAATCCACCACTATGCTAATGTTAAAAATTTTCATGTGTTATGAAACATTTTAACTTCATCTTTTTCTCTCTAGAATCATTATAGAATTTCTAGTAATCAGAACCAATATATGCTAATCTCTACATAATAAATCATTGTTCCTCACATATTCTTCTATGCAAGACTCTAAAAAATGAGTGACTTTTAAAAGACTTTGCAGCTTTAAAGACTTCTCTGTTAACGGACTCTTCATACTTGATTTACTTGTTAATTTCCTCCCTCCATAGGGGAACCAATATTCATTTATATAGAACTTGACACATCCATCTGGCAAAGTAACTAAATCAAGAATTACCTCTGGAATTACTTTTGACAAGAATTATTTCCTAGGATGATGTCATAATGTTATTCAATTGGTCCCTACACATTTGGCTCTGACATTGCAAAACTTTCTTATATAAAATAAGGGATAACTTTTAAATGCTTTCACATTGTTTAATGTCCAATCAATAATTCCACATATTCAAATATGACAAGGAAAATGACAACTAAATGGGATTCATAAAATTCTATTTAGCTACCTTTTCTTAGATTTGTAATATATATTTCCTTAGATGCAATTTAAAGCTACCTTATTGTTTTTGAAAACAGATGTGATGTTAATTACAAATATCTTAATATGTAATGTTTGTAAGTTTTTTACAATAGGGTGATTTCAGCAACTCAGATAGGTAAGACAACCTATGCTGAAGATTCACTGAGTATCGAGTACTTTAAGGTCTGTGCAGAGATGGAAAATAAGATAATCACTGATTCAAAAGCCAGACATGCAAAGATGAATTATGCTACTTTATACCTCAAGGAGCATGTAGTCTAGTAAGAATGGTAGATAACTTTTATTAAATTTATTTTTATACTTCTACTTTTATTTCCTGTACTGTTGAGGTCCTACTCAAGAAAACTTTACCCAATCCTAAAAACATCTCACCTAGACTTCCTTATGGTAGCTTCATAGTTTCAGGTGTTATGTTTACGTCTTTTATCCATATTGAGTTGATATTTTACATAATGGAAGAAAAGGTTCTAATTTCATTCTTCTATATATGGATATCTAGTGTTCCCAGCACCATTTATGAAAATACTTTTTGTCCAATGTGTGTCTTCAACATCTTTGTCAAACAACAGTTGATTGTAGATACTTGTGCTTACTTCTAGAGTTTCTATTCTGTTCCATTGGTTTATGTATTTGTTTTCATGCCAATACAGTGCTGCTTTAGTTGCAGCTGTGAAGTATATCTTAAAGTCAAGAATTATAATATCTCCTGCTTTATTCTTCATTGCCCACAATTGCTTTGGCTATCTGGGGTCTTTTGTTTTTCCACACAAATTTTAAGAATGTTTTTCCTAGTTCTGTAAAAAATGTCATCGGTATTCTGAAAGGGATTCCATTGAATCTGTCAGTCTGCTTGGGTAGCATTTTAAAATTGCTCAACATCATTAATAATTGGAGAAAGACAAATTAAAACTACCTCACTCCACTTAGATTGACTGTTATCAGAAAGATAAAAGAAAAAAGTGATGGTGAGGTTGTGGAAAAAAGAAAAAAATAAGCCTTACATCTATTGGTGGGAATGTAAATTAGTGCAACCATTGTAGAAAACTAAAAATGCAACTAACATATTTTTCAAAAATCCCATACAGGGTATATTTCCAAGGGAAATGAAATCACTCCTTTAAAGAGATATCATTACTCTCATATCTCACTATCCACAATAGCTAATAGTTCATCAACTGATAATTGGACAAAGAAAGTTTCATATTTGTACTCAATGGAATATTATTCAACCATAAAAAGAATAAAATCTTGTCATTTGCAAAAATATGGATTAACTAGAGATCATTTTGAAAAGTGAGATAAGCCAAGCACAGAAATATGAATACCACACGAATACACTCCTATCTAGAATCTACAGTTTTTGTTTTTATAGAAGTTGAGGTACAATAGTGGTTACAAGAGTCTGGGAAGAGTTGAGACAGAGTTGGGAAATATTGATGAGTACTATGTTATACTTAATGGAAGTAAGATAGCCTTATGTTCAATTAACAATAGGATGAGTATGGGTAATAACCAGGCACTGTGTATTTCTCTAAACAAAAACCAGAAGGAAAGATTTCGAATGTTTTCATCATAAAGAAATGTTCAGTGTTTGAGAAGATAGATATGTATACACTGATTGGACATTACTCAATGTATATATGTATAGAAACATCACATGATATTCCATAAATATGTGTAATTTTGTGTCTGATATAAAGTAACAAATAAATAGGCTATAATTTTTATTTTGTTGTTTTTTAAAGATTTTATTTAGTTATTTGAGAAGTAGAGTTACAGACAGTGAGAGAGAGAGAGACAAAGATCTTCCGTCCATTGGTTCGCTCTCCAAATGACTGCAATGACCGAAGCTGTGCTGATCCGAAGCCAGGAGCCAGGAGATTCTTCCTGGTCTCCCACATGGATGCAGGGGCCCAAGGACTTGGGGTATCTTCTACTGCTTTCCCAGGCCACAGCAGAGAGCTGGATTTGAAGAAGAGCAGCCAGGACTAGAACTGGCGTCCATATGGGATGCTAGCACTGCAGGCAGAGGATTAACCTACTGCACCATAGTGCCAGCTCCTAGGCTATAATTTTTAAATAGAAAACTGGTGCTGCATACAAACATTTGGGTCAAATAGAAAATTAAGATTTGCCAAGTTCTTTTTGTTGTTTCAACTATGTCCATCACATCACCATATGGTTTGGGAACTTGAGAAGTGCAAAAACATGTGCATAAAAGATTCAAAATAAATTAGAATATCTAACAGATAAAGAGTTACACAGATGTGTGGGAGGTAAATATTGGTTAATGTTAGGTTTACCATTAATCCTTTATAGTTACGCTGACATGCTGTGGAAGTTTCATTTTTTTCTGAGCACTATGAAAACTAGGATACCACCATTGCCTCAGTAATTCCAAATTAGTTCCAATAACGTACTTAAATCACAGAGAGCCTTTTATATGTATTATACCAAAAGAGTACATTCTCTAAAACAGCATAGGTCACAATATAATGCAATTCACTTTCTTTCCTTCATGAAATTACCGAAGTATGTTGTTGACAGGATAGGGATAAAAGAACATTCTGTTCTCATAATAAAGCCAGGCACTGAAAATTTTCTGTCATTCTTGACAAACAATAGGCTTTTGAGAACATTTATTTTTCTGAAAGAGTAGATAGGTTTAGTCAAATCCATTGTGTCAATGAAAAAATTAAAATGTTTTTGATAATTCATGTTGCCAAGAATTCAGGTGAATTCAGATATCCAGCAGTTTTCTTCCACATACTAGTATTGTACATTGGATTTTGAAACTCAAATAATCATGCTTTTGTATTTTCTTAATCACTTAAAAGGATTGACCTTTATGGTAATTTGTACTTCTTGAAACGGTGATAAAATATTCAGTGATAAAATATTCTCAGTCTTTTTCAAGGAAGATGAAAATTCCTATACAAATTTGGTTAGTTGATTAAATATATAGTATATCTAGCTTTTGAGACAAAATTTTAGATTTAAGCATTTCTAATGGATAATATTTATATTATTCAATAATTAAATTATTAAGACTTTAAAATGTCATTAAGGGAAGCTTTCCATGTTTTGCAACAACAGAATAAAAATGTGTATATGTATAAAGTACCAGAAGTTTTTGTGCCTGAAGGACTTTTCTGAGTGAGCATTTTATAGCTATGCAACTTAGCATGATTATTCATAGAATCATCCATCTAGTCACAAACTTCTTATTGATCTTGCTGATGGACTGGCTACTGTGCCAATTACAATACAATGTCAAATCACTTAGGGAAAGTCCTGTGTAGTGAGAGTTTACTTAAACTCTTCAATCTGAGTCTCCTGATTTTATAGTGTGTGTTTTTCCATTTTCCAATTAAAGAAGATGCTAGCAAATTTGAATAAATTAAAAGGGATTACACATTGAATCTGTCATTCAAACACACATGAACACTCACACATACAAACAACATATACTACTCCAAATATTTTAATTGTCTGAAATAAGTTTTGCTTGTGTCCTTCCTTCAAATACTGAGCAGGTAGATTCATATAAATTTGATATTCCCCTTTACTGTATTTTGTTGGTAGGTAGGAAAATATTTTAAGTATGCAGTTAGAAATACTTCTGTGTTTCCCTGAAAGAAGCATCTTCCTCTACGTTGAAACTGGGTCCTTACCACTTGTGATGAAAAGGCAGATGCTTAATTCACTCTAAATTCCCAGTAACTGCATTCATTCAATACTAACCTAGTTGTCAGTGGAAACTTATAAATTGATTTTTGGCTGAAATTAAGGAGACTGGAAAAATAGATTAAGTCATTATGAACTCAGAATAAAATAATTCATGTCTGAGGACAAAAGATAATGGGTATAGGGCACATTGACTAATAGATAGCTGTGTGAGTATCCTGTTGGCTAGTAATAATTAGAGCATCCCCAGTGTAACCAGGACAAGGCAGGAGAATGGACGCAGAAGTACCAGTGAGGGAAACATATTGTAAACTTACTTTATGAGATATTATCTTTAGTATAGGCCATCATTAACATGCTTGACAAAATCAGTCCATATAGCTATTTCATATTGTGTTTTGTCTCAAGATAATAACACAAAACTTTATCTAAATTAAAGTAAGCCCTGGCAGGTGTTAATCTGTTGTAATTTGTAAGCTGTATTTGGAAGTTGTCCAGAGTATTGGTCCCTACAGTTACTCTGATCTTTTCTCCTCAGAATTCTTTGCAGACTACTATATCTAAAATCTTTCTTATCACTTCACTGATTCCTGTGCTCAACATCTTGTCTTTTTTTTTTTTCCCATTGTGGGTATATTATCAATGAGTAGAGTGACCTTGCTTGTTATGATTCAAATATAAGAAAGTTGACTATCTCAAACCTGTATTCATAGCCTGATTCTCTTTACTGGGAACAGAATCCCATTTTCAACTATGTACTGGGATGTGCAATTAGCATAAAACTTGGTGTTCAGAAACAACTGTTTCTTGAATGCTTTACCCAAGATTCTTCTCTCTCTTTTTGGATACTCAATGACACAACTACCCTATGTAATTATATCAGTAATTATAAAACACTTCCACATCCATGTAATTCATTCTTAAACACTAGATTCCCTGATTCCTAATTCTTAACTGTCTATGCATAATCTTTTCTAATTTTGTGTAAATTAACTGTCTAAAATGCACGTATTTATAAAGAGACTCTAATCTATGATCCTGGAATATTATGTTACATTGTTTAGTGTATCCTTGACTTTTGATATCTGAGAATACTGCAAAAACATTTTGTGGAGGGAGTGGGCATTTGTCCTAGCAATTAGAATGGTGGTTAAGATCATTTCACATTGTATTACCTGGGTTTGAATCTTGGCTCTGACTCCTGATTTCAGCTTGCTGATATGCAGACATTTAGAGGCAGCAGTAATTCATCAAGTGACATGACAGATATGGATTGAATTCCCAGCTTCTAGCTTTGGCTCAAACCCAGTCCCAGCTACTGTGGAGAACTGGGGAATGGACCAGGAGGTGGGAGCTCTCTGTGGCTTTAATTTTCTATCTGGCTCTCAAAGAAAATAAATGAAAATGAAAGTTTTGGGGAAAGTGTACTATGAATGTATTATGCATGGATTTCAATTTTTTTCCACCAAAATTAACATTTAATTCCAAATTTTCATGAATTTTTTGGAGTTCTGTTAGCTCCAGGTACATGATAAAAAGCAATAAGTGCTACGTTAATGGCAATGGTTCATAAAAAATTAATATTAAGGAAAGTTTCAATCTTAATGCTTCATCTTTTGGCCCCAAAAGATGGAACAAAAAGGAATTTAAAAGTAGTGTTTTGGGATTTTTGAGATCTCTTTGATTGACCACTAAATATAAAATGACCCATCATCCAGAAATCAGAAAATAACAAATGCTAAAGAAGATGTGGAGAAAAATTTTCCCTAATATACTGATGGTGGGAATGTAAACTAGTACAACAGTTATGGAAGACAGTATGGAGATTCCTCAGAAATCTGAAAATAGATTTGACATATGACCAAGCCATTTCACTCCTGGAAATTGACCCAAGTGAAATGAAATCAATGTATGGAAGGGTGATCTGTATCCCCACGTTTATAGCAGCTCAACTCACAAAAGCTAAGATATAGAATCAACCCAGATTTCCATCAACTGATGACTAGATAAAAAATTGTGGTAAATAGACACAATAGACTACTACTCGGCTAAAAATAAATAAATAAATAAATCCTGTCTTCAGCAACAAAATAGATGCAACTAGAGACCACTATGCTAAGTGAAATAAGCCCAGTCCCCAAAAGACAAGTATCATGTTTTTTCTGATTTGTAGTAACTGATATGGAGAGTACAAAAAATGTAATGCATATGAGTGAAATTGACATTTTGAGATTTGATGAGTGTATATAGCCCTTGAGGAGCAGTGATTTTTCTTCTTACTACTTGTTAAATTCTTTATTTAGTGGAGGATTAAGTTTGTGATTATAAGGAAAACTGAAAGCATGTCATTGAAAAATTAGAAGAAAAATAAGAAAAGAAGGAGAAAGGAGAGTAGGACTGAGGGAGGGAGGGTATGGTAGGAAGTATCATTATGCTCTTAAAACTGCATATTTGAGAGCCGGCATCCCATATGGGCACCAGGTTCTAGTCCCAGTTGCTCCTCTTCCAGTCTAGCTCTCTGCTGTGGCCCAGGAGTGCAGTGGAGGATGGCCCAGGTGTTTGGGCCCCTGCACCTGCATGGGAGACCAGGAGAAGCACCTGGCTCCTTGCTTCGGATCAGCCGTAGCAGCCATTTAGGGGTGAACCAACGGAAGGAAGACCTTTCTCTCTGTCTCTCTCTATATATCTCTATGTATCTAACCCTATCTGTCAAATAAAAAAACCTGCATATTTGAAATACAAAAAAGTTATTGCAAAAATTAAAGGAAAATGAAAGGAAAGAAGATGGAGGGTTTGAGGGATGGAGGAAGGGATGCAAGTATGATTATCTCCTTTGAATAGCATCTATGAAATACATGAAATCTGTTCTCTTTATATTAATAATAATTTTAAAAAGGAAAAAGAATAAGCAAGGAAAAATTTGCAGAAGTATATATTAAAGGGAGATATTCTACCCTTCACACTCAGAAAATAATTTTGGTATATATTTGAAAAAATAATTGAACCCATTATATAATTATTCTGTAAGAAGTGTTTGCCGGGCCAGTGCTGTGGTGCAGCAGGTTAAGCCACCACTTGAGGCACCAGTATCCTATAAGGGCACTGGTTTGAGTCCTGGCTGCTCCACTTCCAATCTAACTCCATGCCTGGAAAGCAATGAAAGATGGCCCAAGTCCTTGGGCCCTTGCCACCTTTGTAAGACCTGGAAGAAGCTCCTGGCTTTAGCCTGGCCTGGCCCTGGCCATTGTGGCCGTTTGGGGCATGAATAAGTAGAAGGAATGTCTAACTCTCTCCTTCCTTCTCTCTCACTACAACTCTGCCTTTCAAATAAATAAATAAAAACTTTTTTTAAAAAGAAGAGTGCTTTAAAATTTACCAGAGAGTGAATACATTGTTTCAGATGAGTGAATGGATGAGCGTCTTCTGATTTCAATTTTGAATTAACATTGTCACTCAACATATTCAGCACTTTTACAAATACTCTATAAAAGATGTAGTTAGAGGTAATGTAAGATAATTCATTGTCTGTTTTAACTAAAGAATACAGGCAGATGTTAATTTAAATCAAGGGTGCATGATGTGTTACCTACTAGATCTTGAGGTAAATAAGATCCAAAAACAAATTGAAAAAAGGATCAAACTGCCACTTTACAAAATAAAGGAACAAATAAAACTGTGGTAATAGTGAAACACTTTAACATTTTAATGATGATCTTATCATTAAGTTCAGAACTAATATCACCTCTGGTGTGTGCCATACTTCTATTCCCTCTACTGGAAGAAAACATCTGCTTCTGCAACCCATCAGTTTTAGGTGTTTCTTACCCAGTTATCCTTTCATCCACTTAACCACTTCAGAATTGATTCCTTCAGGGCACATCTCCAGGTAAATAAACAGGGAGAATTTCTCCAGGAATATCTGGCATGTTGGAAGGAAGCAGAGTAGGATTCAAGGGCTACTGGAAAATCTAATATAAACCCTACCTCCTGGAGAAGTATGATATGATAATACAATGATGTGACTTATGATGTTGTTCCTAATCATCTGAGAAAGGTTCTGAATGTACTTACCTCTGACAGCAAATCTGTACTGTCGAGCAGTGGTCTCCAAATCTTTGAGTTTTACATTGAGAAAATAAATGCATTGCAGGGGGAACAGGACTCTACAATGGATTATTGGTCTTACGTTTGGAGAAAACTATTACCACATCTTGAACATTAATTTATTTAATGATTAAATTCAGTAGGTTAAGGACAAAAACGAGCAATAACAACAACTACATTCTAAAGTCTTTTGGAGCATAGTGGATGGTTTTTCACTTGTCAATGGTGTGCACCTGACCTATTTTCAGTTTTACATTCTCCCTGTCCAAAAGTGTGAGATCAACCACCTACTTTGTGACTAGGAGAAGCTTTTGCATAGCTCAGTCCTCTCATATTTTCTTTATTTTTTAAAAAATAGAGGAATATACACTATATTAACATTATCTGTAGTCATCGTATTGTGCAATAGAACCCCAGAACTCCTTCACCGTAGCTACTTACAATCTAATACTTGTCAAACATTTCCCCTCAGCAGACAGTGGTAATCACCATCATATATGTTCTTATTTTTAATGTCTATGAGATCATCTGTTTTTTTAGACTCTATATATGAATGAAATCAAGTGATATTTGTCTTTCTATATTTGGCTTATTTCATGTAACATAATGACTTCTGGTTCTATTTATCTTATTGAACATGACAAGATTCCGTTATTTTAATGGCTGAGTAGTGTTTCATTGCTTGTATATACACATTTTCTTTATCTACTCTTTGGTGGATGGACACATAATTTGTTTAGATTCCTTGGCTAATGTGAATAGTGCTGCGGAAACTTGTGAATGAAGGTATCTCTTGGACAGATGGTTTGTACTTCCCTTGGATATAAACCTGGGATAGGGCTTGCTGGACCATATGGTCTATTTTTAGTTTTTTTGAGGAACCTCTTTACTGTTTTTTCACAATTGTTATATTAATTTATATTCCCTCCAATAGTGTTCAAAGGTTGTGTTGTTTCATGTTATCTTGTGTCCTTTTGATAAAAGCTTACCTTAATGGAATGAGGGGATATCTTACTGCAGTTTTAATGTGCATTCCCCTGATTAGTGATGTTGAGTATTCTTCATGTACTTATTGGTCATTAGTATGTCTTCTTTTAAGAAATATCTGTTTATATAAACTACCCATTTTTAAGTTGGATTATTTGTGAGTTGTTTGGGTTTCTTGTATGTTCTAGGTATTAGGACCTTGTCAGATGCATAGCTTGCAAATATTTCTTCCATTCCGTAGATTGTGTTTTGACTCTGTTGAGTTTTCTTTGCTGTGCAAAAGCTCTTTAGTTTGATTAAATCGCATTTTTCTGTTTTTCCTCTTTTTTGTGCTTTTTATGGTCTGATTTAGAAAATTCTTGCCCTTTCCAATGTCCTGAAATGTTTTTGCTGTTTTCTTCCAGTAGTTTCTGAAATTTCAAGTCTGACATTTAGGTCTTACATCCAATTTGAATTGACTTTTGTACATGGGAAAAGAAAACTAGGTTCATTCTCTACTATGTGGATATCCAGTGTTCACGGCATTATTTATTAAAAAGACTATCCTCCGGGGCTGGCATTGTGGCACATACGGTTCAGCTGCCCCTTGTGATGCCAGCATCCCATGCTGAAGTGCTGATTTGAGTTCTGACTGTTCCACTTCCAATATTACTTCCTTCCAATGTGTTTGGAAAGCCAGAAGAAGACGACTGAAGTACTTGGGCCCCTGCCACCCATTTCAGAGACCAGGATGGAGTTTCTGGCTCCTGGGTTTGAAGTGGCCCAAACCTAGTGCTGCTGCCTTTTGGAGAGTGAATCAGGAGATGGAAGATCTCTTCCTCTCTCTTTCTCTGCCAATCAGCCTTTCAAATAAATAAATATTTTTTAAAAAGTCCATCCTGAGACCAGGAGGAAGCACCTGGCTCCTTGCTTTGGGCCGGCCACAGTGCGCCAGCCGTAGCGGCCAATTGTGGGGTGAACCAACGGAAAAGGAAGACCTTTCTCTCTGTCTTTCTCTCTCTTACTGTCTAATTCTGCCTGTCAAAAAATAAATAAATGAATAAATAATAAAAAGCCCATTATTTTTTCCAAAATATGTTCTTAGATCAATTGACTCTATATGTGTGGATTTATTTCTTGGGTCTCTATTCTGTTTCATCAGTCTATGGATATGTTTTCATGCCAATTCCATGATGTATTAACTACTATAGCTTTATAAATAAATGCTGTAGCTTTATCAATAAAGTTAGGTAGTGTAATTCTTTCTGCTTTGTTCTTTTTTCTCTAGATCACTTTGGGAATTTGTGGTCCTTTGAGGTTCCATACAAATTACAGCAGTTTCCTCTTATTCTGTGGAGAAGTTTTATTCTTAATTTATTAGGAACTGTGTTGAATTTGTAAATATTCTGGGTAGTTTTCACTCATTTTTTTGTATGTTTTGTAGTGTCTATGTGTCATTTATTTGTGATTTGAGTTCTGTATTATTTCTTTTCTCTTACCAATTGGGGATTTGATATGTTCTTATTTTTCTAGTTCCTTAGGTGCAGTGATAAGTTATCTGAGTTCGTTATGGGTTTTCTTTGTGCAGGCATTCATTGCTATAAACATGCCCCTTAGTTCTAATTTTGCAGTGTCCCATAGGTTTTAATATGCTACGTTTCCATTTGCAGTTAAAGACATTTTTTTATTTCCTCTATTCATTAATTGTTCGGAGTAAGTTGTTTGGTTTCCATGTATTTGTGTAGTTTTAAAAGTTTTTGTTGTTGATTTCTAGTTTTATTTCATTGTGGTCAGAAAAAGCACTTGATAGGATTTTTAGCTTTTAAATCTGCTGGTACTTGTTTTGTGATCTAGCATATGATTTGTCCTGGAAAATGTTCCCTGTCCTGTTATGAAGAGTGTGTATTCTTCAGTTTTTGATGGAAAGTTCTGTAGATATCTGCTAGGTCCAATTCATTTAGGGTGCAATTGAAATTTGCTAGTTCTTTGTTGATTTCCTATTTGCATTATGTTTCTAAAAAAGAGTTGTTAAATTTTCCTATGATTATTGTAGTAGAGCCTGTCTTTTCCTTCAGGTCTATTAATATTTGTTATATGTATCTTGGTGTTCCAATATTGGATGCATATGCACTCTTAAGTGTCATTTCTTCATGCTGGATAGTGTTCTTTATCATTATGTAATGACCTGTTTGATCTTTTTTTAATATATTATTTTTTTTGACAGGCAGAGTGGACAGTGAGAGAGAGAGGGACAGAAAGAAAGGCTTCCCTTTCTGTTGGTTCACCCCCAATTGGCCGCTCCAGCCGGTGCGCTGAAGCCGGCGCACCACTCTGATCCGAAGCCAGGAGCCAGGTGCTTCTCCTGGTCTCCCATGGGATGCAGGGTCCAAGGACTTGGGCCATCCTCCACTGCACTCCCGGGCCACAGCAGAGAGCTGGACTAGAAGAGGGGCAATCGGGACAGAATCCGGCGCCCCAACCGGGACTAGAACCCAGTGTGTTGACGCCACAGGTGGAGGATTAGCCAACTGAGCTACGGCGCTGGCCTTTGGTCTCTTTTTTACCTGACCCATTTTACCCGACAGAAGAATCTATTTTACCTGATAAAAGTATGGATACTCCTAATTTCTTTGGGGTTCCATTTGCATGGATATTTTGTTGCATTCTTTCACTTTCCATCTATGTGCATTCTTAGAGGCGAAGTGAGTTACTTGTAAGCAGCATCTAGTTGGGTTTTGTTTTTAAAAGCATTCAGTTGTTCTGTGTCATTTAATTGGAGAAATTGATAGGTAAGTTCTTACTACTACAATTTTGATATTTGTTTTGTATTTTTATTATGGCCCATTTCTTCCTTTCTCCCTCAATTATAATCTTATTTAGTGGATAAGTAATTTTCTCTATTGGTATACTTTAATTCCTTTCTATTATATTTGGTAAGTCTGAATACAGTTTCACTTTATTATCACCTTCTTTTGGTTATAGAGAGCTATCTTGAAATTTCAACAACTTAATGCTGATTATAAAGGTAATCAAAAAAAACCCAAGAGAATAGAAGTCCTAGTTAATTCTACATATGTGCTCAATTCCTTCCCACATTTTGAATTTCTCATGTTACATCAACTTGTTTCAATATTACTTGTTTCTTAACATTTCAATGTAGTGATAATAATTATTTTTGTCTTCACAGTATAAAGATATAAATGGTTTACATACTAGGTTTATAACATAAAATATTCTGAATTTTTGTGTATAGATATTCTTAACATTAATTTTTGTTATTTTACCTTCTGATATTTTCTTCTTACATGTTAGCACTTTGTTTCATGTTGAAGAAATTCCCTTAGCATTTCTTATACCAAGTCAGAAGAAAATATTTCAGCAGAAAATGTCTTATTCTATTCTGAATATCTGAAGGTCAGGATAAAGTATTTTTGCCTGGCACTCCCCCCCTACAGTCTTGTAAAAGTGTCATTGAAATCTCTTCTGGTCTGTAAGGTTTTTCCTGAGAAATCTGTAATCAGGTGAATTGAGACTCCTTTATATGTTACTTTCTTCTTTTCGCTTGCACCTTTGAAACCTTCTATTTATCTTTAACCTTGGCTAATTTGATTTTAATATTTCTTGGGTTAAACTTTTGCCATCCTGTACCTGTAGAATTGTATCTTCTTTAGGTTTGAGGAATTTTCTGTCATTATCTCTTTGAATATGCTTTCTAACCCTTTGGCCTTCCAAGTCCATCTTGAACTCCAATAACTTGAATATTTGTTCTTTTCATGTTATGTTGTATTTTCTTCACTCCAGCTTTATTTTTTTCTTCTGTACTGTGTATTTTCAAGTAACATGTCTTTGAGTACACTGATTCTTTCTTCTGTTTTGCCTGTTCTACTATTGATGCCTTCCATCATGCTTGCAATTTCATTTGATGTACTTTTCAGTTGAAGGATTTTGATTGATTTTAGTTACTTCCATCTAACTATCAAATTTCTGTTAAAATATTTAATGGTTTCTCTATGTTCTCTTGAATTGCATTGAGTTTCCTACTACAGTTATTTTGAAATAATGATCTGAACAATTGGAAATTTCAATTCCTAGATGGTTTGTTCCTGGCTCCATATTTTGCCTTTTACCTTCTGTTATTTGTGTAGGCATTCATTGCTATAAACATGCTCCTTAGTACTAATTTTACAGTGTCCCATAGGTTTGTATATGCTACGTTTTCCATAGGTTTTGATATCCTACATTTAGGTGAGGTCATGGTTCTCTGAAAGTTTTTGATGCTTGTTGTCATCTGTACATTGAAGGATTAGGTATAGTAATCTGGCTTTGTTGGCAGTTATCCTTCTAGAAATTCTAGTCAATTTATTTTCTCTGAGCCTGTAGATACTTCTGGCATTTTATGACTAGATAGCACCCTATGTTGTGGTTTGGTCTGTGACTGCTTTTGATACATATTTACTCACTCAGGCTTACAATACTCCTCAAAGTCAAACTTGTCCCTAATCTGAAATAGATGTGTTATTCAGTATGAATGGAGAAAGTGTCTACGATTGGGTATTCTGTCCCTACAAGCCTCTTTCTTGGCCTGTGGTAGGCTCACAGTCCTTACCCTATGTCCCCAAATACCTGATTACATTCAAAACCACCAAGATTAGTGCAGTCTGGGGGCAGAACGAAAACTCATCTTGCTGTGGTTTGTCTGCTGATGTAGTGGGCTAATTGCCCAATGCCACACCTACTAGCCATTGTTGATACTGACTGGGGAATAAGACTGTTCCCCTTGTTCACAGAGCTCCACTAGGCACTGCAGAAGGTTTAAAGTCTCTTCAGGGGACAGCGTTGTGAGATAGTGGGTTAAGCCTCTGCCTGCAGTGCCAGCATCCCATATGGATGAAGGTTCTAGTCCAGGCTGTTCCTCTTCTGATCAAGCTCTCTGCCATGGCCTGGGAAAGCATGGAAGATGGCCCAAGTGCTTCAGCCCCAGCACCTGTGTGGAAGACCCAGAAGTATCTTCTGGTTCCTGGCTTGCATTAGCTCAGCTCCAGCCATTGCAGCCATTTGGGGAGTGAACCAGCCGACAGAAGATCTTTCTCTATCTCTCTCCCTCTCGCTTCTATAAGTCTACCTGTTAAATAAATAAGTAAAATCTTAAAAAAAAATAAAGTCTCTTTGGACATCCTGTGTTTTATTCCTTTTGGGAGTGAGCTATCTTAAGGAGCAAACTCTCTACTCATCCTATCCATGGTAGGTCAGTTTATCTAATTTATGGATACATTGTGACACTCATTTGTTTTAGATATGAATTAAACTCTCCTATGTCAGCTTTATTGATAAAAAGGACATATTTGGACACCATTTGACTTATTGTTTTGTCTTATTTTTCAGTTGGTCCAGAACTAGAGCATGTAAGTTAAATAATGTATTTCTTGGGCTCTCAGACTCAAGTTTCATAATAACTTGAGATTACATCCCCAGTACCAAAATGAAAACATCCACTGGGCATTGAAATAAAGCATGTAAGATGTTTAGTTCATTAGTCCAAGACTTAGCACTTTTCTGCTTTTTACTCACTTCCAGTTCCTCCCGTTGCTGCTGCTTCTCTAGCTACTATCACTTTTGAGAAAATAATGCAGGAAAAGTATTTTCAACAGCTAACAACTTTTCTTTCAGTACGTTTTCATATACAACCTCATAGTTTTATTTGTTACTGAATACCAAAAAACTGTTAATTATTCTCAAGGTGGAACTATCTTTCACTACTATTAATTTATTCTGTAACTCTTAGCAAATAACTTCATTGTGTCTATATAGAATTGAAGTGATAAGATGGTCCCTTCATGAATAATTATCACACTGGGACATTGGATTTGTAAACAGCTGATGGTATCTTCTTAGCATATTCTAATTTAATTCTTTCCACATTTCTAAACATTTCTCAAACCTAAGCATAAGAACAACAAAAACCTACTATCCTTGAATAAAGTAAACTGTGCCGCTTCCGTAGAAATGGGAATTATAGAACTGATCTCTCAAGCAGCCACATAAAGACTACAGATTTGTTTATACAATGAAAAAAAGTATTCTTTCTGAATGAGTCACAGAATTCTAAAATGCCGCTGCTATGAAATATAGTAAGTCAGGTTGTTTGGAATATATGACACCCATTTGAAAAAGATGATGAACAGCAATCCAGACTTATTTCTGTAGGGGTACAAAGGACAACAGTTCCCCATAGTATAGTTCTTTTGGGACTACATATGGCATAGTAATGCTTTGATGATAACAGAGTTCAGAAAATGCCTATAAAATGCAAATTGAGAAAATCTGAACTTTTAATTTGATGGTTTGATCTCTACACAAAAATGATGAGGACTGATTTCATTTTTGGAAGAGAAAAAGGTTTTGGTGTTTGAATTAGCTGCAGAGGTTGTATTAGTTTTAAATTTCTGTTATAATTTTATGTGAAAATTCTGAGAAGTGAATCATTTAATAATTTACAGAGTAAATTGGATATAATCTATTAAATGGAGTACTATTATTTTGCTTTACACTGGGCCACTTTGCATTGCAAAAGTTGCCATTGCATAGAAATGTCCTTTATCAGTCTTCACATTCTAAAGGTAGACATCTGCCTACCTGATATTTGTACTGGATGCATTTTCAATAATCTGTTCAATCTTCTTTCTTGTTTCATGGTTTTTTTGTAACTCTCATGAGTTATTTTGAATGTCCCATAGTCTACAAATAAATAAACATCCCATGTAACAGTGCATTTTGAAATATAAGAAACATTTTGAATGGAAAGTTTGTACTGGCAATGAACCTTATGCTGCCCCTTTAAATAATTTTGTGTGTTCAGGTGTCTCAGCCTTCAGTTACTGAAGCCAATGAATGATAAACACAGTGAACAGTTTTGTTGAGCTTTTCCAAGTTTATCCTATCATTTCCCAACAATCAGAAAAATGGAGACTGTTATTGCCATACATTTTTTTAAAGATTTATTTTATTTATTTGAAAGACAGAGTTACAGAGTGAGGTAGAGATAGAGAGAGAGAGGTCTTCCATCCGCTGGTTCACCTCCCAGGTGGCCTGCAACCACCAGAGCTGCGCTGATCTGAAGCCACGAGCCAGGAGGTTCTTCCGGGTCTCCCACGTGGGTGCAGGGGCCCAAGGACCTGAGCATCTTCCACTGCTTTCCCAGGCCATAACAGAGAGCCGGATCAGAAGTGGAGCAGCCAGGATACGAACTGGTACCCACATGGGATGCCGGCGCATCAGGCCAGGGCTTTAACCTGCTGTGCCACAGTGCCAGCCCCCTTGCCATAAAATTTTAATGCTATAGCTGAATGCTGTCCAGAATTTTGCTAAAATGAAACTAAAATATATTAAGATCATTTTATGTTTACATCATTTGAATATTTCATCTTATAACAAATATGGATATTATATTTGATCTAAGGTACATAAATAAAGAAAATATGGCACATGGAGCTTGAGTTATTTGCACTAGTCAATTTTGCAACAGCCATGGAAGTGCCACAACCTTGCTATTAAACGTTCATTAAATAAGACCTTTTCAATAAATTCAATGTTCATCTATACAAAACTCTGATTTCCACTTAATCATTGCATTTTATGTTGAATTTGTGTGCTGGCTACTCAAAAGGATTGGTTCAGCATCCTGCAGAAAATACCTTAATTCTGCTGGTTCAGAGGAGTGCATTATTCTTCTATCATCTTAGGATAAAGTTCAGTAAGAAACTAGTCCAAATTCATTAATGTGTTCATTTTAAAGATTCATAGTAAGCATCTCTTAGGGTCAGAAGTCTGGGATAACTTCGGAATACAAATACATTTTTTAAGATTTTTATTTATTTATTTGAGAGATTGAGTTACAGACAGGGAGAGGGAGAGACAGAAAGATCTTCCATCCACTCGTTCACTCCCCAAATGGCCACAATTGCTGGAGCTGAGCCTATGTAAAGTCAGGAGCCGGGAGCTTATTCTGGGTCTCCCACGCAGGTGCAGGAGCCAAAGCACTTGGGCCACCTTCCACTACTTTCCCAGGCCATAGCAGAGAGCTGGATTGGAAGAGGAGCAGCTGGAACTTGACCCAGTGACCACATGGGATACTGGTGCTGTAGGCGGAGGCTTAGCACACTACATCAGGGCACCAGCCCCAGATATGTTTAAAATATTTTCCCAGTATATAACATGATTATTATTTTAATTATAATAATTATTTTTCTAAAAATTATTATTATTATTTTAATAAAGTGTAAATCATCTGAAAAGTATAAACAACTCTGTTTATAGAGATTATCTAAAACATAATATAGCATGTATCATATGATATGTGTCTTAATTATTCTTCTGTCTCAAAGTGGTTCAGAGGAAGCAAGAGTTCTAGTTAGGAAATTCTTTGTGTAGAAATGATGCTTATGCATTAGCAGGATTTTTTTTTCTCATGATGATAATATAAAAGGGAAAAAGTAAAAACTTATATGCAAAAAATGGATTAGGTAATACAAAGTTTATTATTTCAAGGACTATAGTACACATTGCACAATTTGGAACCAGGAAATGACTGAAATATTTGTGTCTAAAAATATAGATATTACTTTCTTAATCATCATATAAATGGCTATTCAAATGTATTTCCATAAATACTCAGACAGCAAGCTACTACGATAAAAAAACACTCAATGTGTTCAAGTTGATTATTTTTAATATACAGCATCAATTAGGCTGTATGGTTATGCAGACAATTAGAAAGCTTCCAAGCTTAAAAAATAAATTTAGCTAAGCCATCCGTGAGAACTCAAACACAATTTGATACATGATGCTATTCAAGAATAAACTGTTCAGAAATGTGCTAGTCAGCATAGGCCAATATTACCAATAAATATATAAATGATGTACCTGGAATTGGTTATTCTCTATTCCTATTCTGTGATATTTTAAGCCAAGAAAAATTTTTGAATGGATTGGGAATCTGTCAGCTACTTGTCATCTGAAGTCACCAGTTATCATGACAAATAAATTAATTTCATTTTGGGGACTTGAAAGTTAAGATCTTTGGGAAAAGTATGAAAAAGATCTGCTGAACTGATCATGGATTGATGTTCACTCTCTATTTCAAAGTAGTTGCCCACTGCAGATGATATCATTTAGTTCCCTTCCCAAAGCATTTTAATACATTTCCTAATGAAACTTTCGGGATGACTTTCCTTTTACTCTTCCTGTTCCTGAAAGGAAAAGACTCAGATCATCTGTGGTGTTTCCATTCATCGCTTCAATCTCTCATAAGTATTTATTGTCAGGAGTGACATCAGAGGTCAGCAATCATACAAGGCCTGAATATGCTCATGCTAGAGCATGAGCTAGACAACTCACACAATAAGCTGAGATTTCAACGAATACCCTGTAGGGTAAGGTAGAGAAAAATCAAGCCCACCATTCCTCCTTGGGTGCATTAGAGGAATATTTTAGCAAAGAACTAACAGGACATACTACAATGTTGTGAAATACCAGCCAGACCTCACAGGGATTTATATCACATTTTATGATTCAGGATCCTATGAAATTCAAGCCATGATTTAATTGGTATATTTTGTAAAAGCAAACTTATCAAGTTATATACAGCTTCATAGTCAAAACATAGGACCTAGGATAATTCTATATGGAAGCTATGGCTCTGTCACTGACTAGTATTGAAGGCTCCTTCCTTTAACCTCTCTGTTCTTCAGTTTCTTTTGTAAAACATGGGTCACAGGGAAATATTTTTATCATGACATAATGTTCAAATGAAATTATACACACAAAATATTTACAAGTCCACAGTACAAACTAGTTGTTAAATAAGTGTTGATAGTTTTACCCCTTTCAAAGGAAGCCAACTTTATTATACAACCTGACAACAAACTTTCTTTTTTATCTGAGAGGCAGGAAGACATACAAAGAGACAAAGAGGGTGCGTTCCATCCACTCTTCAAATGAATGCAATGATCAAGGTTTGGCCAGGTTGAAGCTGGGGACGAGGAACTCAGTCTAGATCTCCGACATGGGTGTTAGGGATTTAACCACGTGAGTCATCACTGTAGCTTTTCAAAGTGAGCATTAACAGGAAACTGCAGTCAGGAACCAGAGTCAGCTTTCAAACCCAGATACTCTGACATGGACGTGGGAATCGTAACCAGTATTTTAACTGCTAGGCCAAATGCCTGCCTCTTGATCATATTTGTTTTTTACAAACCTACATTTATATCAGAAAAACAGTGGCAGGAAATAGAATGAAAAGTTAACAATGGATATGTCTAGATATGTCAATAAAATTATTTTTATTTTTCTTTATATCTTCAGCATTACAAAAATATTTTAATTTAATATCAGAAAATGTTAACATTTTCAACTAACCCAATGGAAAAAAGTTTAGTTTTACTTTTAACAGTTACAACTGTCAAATAAAAGCAATAAAAGTAGCAGCTGGTATTTATTGATATTTATGTATATTGATTTCTGTATCTGCTATCTGTATACATCTATGAAATAAACATGAGTCAATACTGTCTCTGTGACTCTATTCCAATACCACAGTATTCTTTTTTTTTTATATTTTTTTTTCTTTTATTTAATGAATATAAATTTCCAAAGTACGTCTCATGGGTTACAATGGCTTTCCCCCCCATACCGTCCCTCCCACCCACCACCCTCCCCTTTCCCACTCCCTCTCCCCTTCCATTCACATCAAGATTCATTTTCGATTATCTTAGTATACAGAAGATCAGCTTAGTATACCTTAAGTAAGGATTTCAACAGTTTGTTCCCACACAGAAACATAAAGTGAAAAATAATAGATGATTTTTTTTTAAATGATGATGAAATCAGATCAGACCTATTGTCATGTTTAATCCCAGTGAGAGTCAAGTTGGGAATTGATAGTTTCTTTTTTTTTTTTTTTAACAGAAGATCAGTTTAGTGTACATTAAGTAAAGATTTCAATCGTTTGCACCCCCATAGAAACACAAAGTGAAATATACTGTTTGAGTACTCGTTATAGCATTAAGCCTCAGTGTACAGCACATTAAGGACAGAGATCCTACATGAGGAGTAAGTGCACAGTGACTCCTGTTGTTGACTTTACAAATTGACACTCCTGTTTATGGCATCAGTAATCTCCCTATGCACCAGTCATGAGTTTCCAAGGCTATGGAAGCCCCTTGAGTTCTCCGACTCTTATCTTGTTTAGACAAGGTCATAGTCAAAGTGGAGGTTCTCTCCTCCCTTCAGAGAAAGGCACCTCCCTCTTTGAAGACCACAGTATTCTAATCCCTTTCTGTCTATAACTTATTTTTTCTGACAATGAGAAAGTTTGTTATCATTATTTACATTTATTTACTCATTGGTTCAAATTTAGTACACAAGTAAATTAGCTTAAAAATTCATAAGAATACACAAATGAGGGATGAATTTACTGGATGGAGTACAGTGTTGACATACTGTTCTTTCTGTCTTTAGCCTTATAGAAGCCATCAAAACAATGGCTTCTAAAGTTACTAAGGTCCCACCATCCTTTCTATGAGGCAACATCCATTCATAAAATATTTGTTACAGTCAGCATACTATTCTGAGAATCTTGATATTCTAGTTGATTTTTAAATTTGCATACAATAAACTTCACTCATTGTGGTTATGACAAATGCAGGACTATATATAGAAAACTACAGAATCATACAATGATTCAATCGTCCTAACATTTCCATGTGTGCCTTTCATATCTAACCCTTCTCTACACTTTCATACTTTCACACTTGTAGATCTGTCTTCTTTCTTATAATTTGCATTTGCAGCATGTCATTCAGATGAAATTATACAGTATATCAGCTTTTGGTCTAATTTCATCTACTTTATGAGTTATAAAAGGTTAATCTTTCCATTTTAAAAAATTTAATCCAATTGTCTGAGAGAGAGGAAGGGTATTAAAACTACTATACCAATTAATAAATATTTGGAGAGAAGATCATCATGTAAATAATCTTTTTCTGCTTAAAGTTTTCTCCACTAATTTTTCAACTCATCCATGGATATTACCATGGAACAACATTTATTACCATGAGGTTCTATGTGATTTTCTACATAGGGAGAAAAAAAGAAAGAGAAAATGATATGAACACAAAGAAGGAGAGAGTGCTCCCATCTACTGGATCACTCCTCAATTGTCCATAATCGATGGGTTTGGGTTGGAGTCAAAGCCTGGGAACCAGAAATACAACCCAGGTCATCCAGGTAGGTGGCAATAACCCGATTATTTGAGCCATCACACTCCTTCCCAGGTTGCACATTAGCAGGAACTGCAATCATGAGTCAGAGGCAAGTTTTGAATCCTGGCATTCTGATAAGTGTGATGAACATCCTACCCACTAGGCCCTAAATCTCTCATTTCAAAGGTGAAAACATGAATGAGTACAGGAAACATTAATTTTAGAGAGCCCATCTTAAAACATTTTGTGATTTTTATGATCATTTTTAGTTAGAATAATGAAAGTGAGTCATTTCTAAATCTCTGAAATCTACATTCTTAAGGAATCTGAAAATAGAATTTATGAGCTTTTTAAATGAAGTTACAGTGTATTTTGAAAGCAGACTTTAGAATTATAAAATTCATTAACATTTCAATAAACTTATAAGGAAAACTGCTTTAGAGTAGGAAAGCTAAAAATTGATAGCTAAAATTTGTAAAGTGTATGTATTTTATAATTGAACAAACACCATGTTCCAATAAATTCCACCAAGGTGGTATAGTCTTTTATATCTATAGATTTTTTTATTTGGAAGGTAGAGTTACAGAGAGAGAAGAAGAAGCAGAGAGACAGATCTTCCTTCTGTTGGTTCACTCCCCAACTGGCCACAATGGCCAGGACTGAGCCAGGACAAATATAAGAGGCAGGAGCTTCTTTTAGGTCTCTCCTGTGGGTGCATAAGCCCAGTACTTATACCATCTCCAGCTGCTTCTCAGGTGCATGGGCAGGGAGCTGGATCAGAAGGGGAGCAATCAGGACATGAACTGGCATCCAAATGGGATGCAGGCTTTGCAGGCCATGGCTTAACCCACTATGCCACAAAACTAACCCCAGATCTATGGATCTTAAAAAGTAATATTTTCACATATGCCAGCTATTGAAGTTTAGAAATAAATATAAAGATAATTGAAAATAAATCTTGATGAAGAATGGGATGGGAGAGCGAGTGGAAGATGGGATAGTTGTGGGTGGGAGGTTGGTTATGGGGGGAAAAGCCGCTATAATCCAAAAGTTGTACTTTGGAAATTTATATTTATCAAATGAAAGTAAAAAAAATAGAATATAGAACCAATAATTCCAATCACCTTCTTCCCAAATAAAAATACAAAAATTAAAAAATATAAAACAATTAGTCATGCTATTGTCACTGTGCAATTCTGATGAGTAATTACAATTGTGAATATTTAAAATATTATTTAATTCACATTCATTTTGATCATTCTAATGGATTTTTGTCAGTATGATGTTTATGACAAGGTATATGATTTATGGAAAGTACATGAATATATTGGGGGTAAAGTGTTATGAAGATATGAAGTTGCATACTATTAAATGAGCTAATAAAGAATGTCTCTAGAGCAGGATAGCATAGCACAGGCTCAGCATTCAGGGGAAGTGGTGATAGGCCTTGTCAGTACCCATACCAGAAAGTCCCCATAAAGCTGTGGCAAGGAGTGCATGTCATTTTAAGGAATTCAGAAGAAAAAACAACCATCACAGAAGTTTCCAACATTTTCCCCTTATTCTGTCTAAATACCAATAAGAATGAGCATATTGACAAAATTTTTTCCAATAAAATGCTTAAACTATAAACCATAGATTCATTTTAAAGTCATTTACTGGAACTCTTTCATACTTGCCCATAGTTTCGCTTTCGTATTTGATTCCAAAATATACTCAATACTGCATTCATATATATCTAGCTTTTTGATTGTCCCTCAGGTAAATCAGTTTAACTCTTATTTGATGGATCATTAATTACAAATATCATATTAAGTTATTGGGGAAAGTCAGAGTTGACTGAGCTCTCACGTTACATTGCCACAAAGAAGAGTTTCCTAAATGCTGACTTAGAGAGCGGGTATATGGTGCAGTGGTTAAGCCCCTGATAAGAGATGCCCACATACTTTATTTTAGGGCCTGAGTTCAAGTTCTGGTTCTGCTTTTGATTCCAACCTCTTGCTAATGTGTAACCCAGGAGGCTGCAGATGATGGCTCTAAAACTTGACTCCCTGCCATCTGTCCATCTGTGTAAGAGAGTCTAACTGAATTCCAGGCTCCCAACTACAGTTCAGCCTAGGGCCAGTCATTGTATACATTGAGAGAGTGAACCAACCAATGGAAGATCTCTGTCTGGCCATCCCTCTCTCGCGCGTGTGCTCTCACTCTTCTCTTTCAAATTAAAAAAAGAATATTTTTAAAGATTTAATTATTTATTTGAAAGGCATAGTGACAGAAAAAGAGGATAAGCAGAGATATCTTCCATCCGCTGGTTACCTTCCAAATGGTCACAACAGCCAAGGTTGGGCCAGGCCAAAATCAAGAGCCAGGAGCTACGTCTGGATCTCCTTCCTGTGTGGTAGGGGCCCAGGAACTTGAACCATCTTCCGCTAATTTCCCTAGTGCATTAGCAGGGAGCTGTGTCGGAAGTGGAGCATCCAGGACTTGAACTGGCATCCATATGGGATGTGGACACTGTAGGATGCAGACATGGGGTTGTGGTATTAGCATCTACTATGGGATATGTGGGATTTGGTTTGTGCCCTAGGAATTGGAAGTGTGGTCTCCAGGAAAGAGGTGTAAAAACAACTTTGGAGGAGATGTACAAATTGGGACATGCTCAATCGGACTGGCCCCAAACGGTGGAGTTAGAAATGTGCCAGGCGATTCCAATTCAATCCCATCAAGGTGGCATGTACCAGTGCCATCTCACAGTCCAAGTGATGAGTTTCTGTTCACAGTTGATCATAATGATAGGATTAAGAGTCAAAGGCATCAAATAAACAAGACTAGTGTCTGCAAATACTAACTGATAGAATTAAAAAGGAGAGAATGATCCAACATGGGAAGCGGGATACACAGCAGACTCATAGAATGGCAGATGTCCTAAACAGCACTCTGGCCTCAGAATTAGCCTTTAAGGCATTCAGATCTGGCTGAAGAGCCGATGAGAGTATTTTAGGCATGGAAAACCAAGACACTCTGGCAAAAACAAAACAAAACAAAACAAAAAACCCTATATGAAAGATCTCTGTGAGTGAGATCCCAGTGGAAAGAACCGGTCATCAAAGAAGGAGGTACCTTTCTCTGAAGGGATGAAAAAACTTGCACTTTGACTATGACCTTGTCTAAATAAGATCAGAGTTGGCAAACTCAAAAGGTTTCCATAGCCTTGGCAACTCATGACAAGTGCCTAGGGTGATTACTTATGCCATAAACAGGAGTGTCAATTTGTTAAGTCAACAACAGGAGTCACTGTGCACTTACTCCCCATGTAGGATCTCTGTCCTTAATGTGTTGTAGAATGTGAATTAATGCTATAACTAGTATTCAAACAGTACTTTACACTTTGTGTTTCTGTGTGGGTGTGAACTGTTAAAATTTTTACTTAATATATACTAAATCAATCTTCTGTATATAAAGATAATTGAAAATGAATCTTGATGTGAATGGGATGGGAGAGGGAGCGGGAGATGGGAGGGTTGCAGGTGGGAGGGAAGTTATGGGGGCGGGGGGAAGCCACTATAATCCAAAAGCTGTACTGTGGAAATTTATATTTATTAAATAAAAGTTTAAAAAAAGAAAAAAAAGAAGTGGGTTTTAGTGTGCAATGTTTAGGTATATGCAAGACGTGCCCCCAAAAGAGATTAGTGTGAACTCAGCTACGTCAGCCTAGATGAGCTGTTACAAAAGAGCTAGATTGGCCACTCTATGTTATCTGTGGCTTCTTGTCTCACCATGTGATCTCTCTCTCTCTCTCTCTCTCTCTCTCCCTCTTCTATGTGCTTCTACCAGGATACTATCTGCCATGATGTGATGCAGCCAGGACAGTCTTCACAAGACCCAGTGCAATTCTGTTTGAACTTTCAGCCTCCAGAACTGTAAACTTGATATGCCTCTTTCTTTATAAATGGCCCAGTTTCAGATATTGTTACAGCAATAGAAAAAAAGATTAATATGCCATCCTTTAGCTTCTAGTACCATTTACTGGTAATGACTTCCAATCGGTTTTCTTTCCACAAAAATATTTCTCAGTGTTTTACTTTATATTAATTTTGAACATTTACATATATTGTGTGGAGGCATGATTTCTTCAATCTAGTTGGATATAAGATAGAAAGATCCAGAAAGAAAAATAACAGTAGCCAGGATTTGGGAACTGGAATCCTAAATTCTTGCTCTGCAGTTATTTTCTATGTCTCATTGGAAAAATGAAATTTAATAGATTACAGAGATTGAACAACAATCCTCCTCCCCGATGAGAACAGAATCAATGTTCCTGATACTGAAATTGTATCACTGATTATAAACCTGATAGAAGAGACAAAACCAATACTTCTGAAAAACAGTCTGTTTTGCAAAACAGTTTTCACTTGAAAGAGCAGAGCAAATTTAAAGAATGGAGTTATTTTCCTCTTTTGTTTATCCTTCTTGTGTGTTTTGCTCCTTAAAAATGGGCTTTATTTAATCTGAGAAAAACCCAAGTCATGTAGTATTATTGAAATATGTTTAGCAATGTTTATCACTGCATAAAGTGCCACAGAATTTATTCCACCAGGCGCATCATTTTCATGAGGGAACTATTTGGCAAGATTTAAAGCCTTATAAAACTTTTAAAAGACAACATTGGAGACATCTCTTTTTCTACCATAACTCCACAAACTTTTTTGGAAAGTTTAAGCTCGTTCCTGATTTCTCATTTGTTTTCAAATATTCAAAGTGCTCACCAATTTTACAGTAATGTACATTTAAGGTCTTTGTGGGAAAAAAAAATGTGTCTGTCTTGGTACTCAAGGATTTTATCAATACTGTCTTTTCATGTTGAGAGCACCAAAGTGGGTAATAAATTCAGGAAGCAGCATTATTTCAACTACCTGCCTTAACCTCTCAGCTGTTTGCTTTGCAAATATCTAAAGGACCAACTACACAACTTATACCAAACTGGAGTTGGATGCTAGGCCATATAATGTGTATTCAAATGACATGCAGAAAAAAAATTATATAATCTGTCAACATTCTTCTCCATTTAAAAAATCTTGTTACAGTTAAAAATCCATCATGCAAATTGAAGATGTACTTTCTTATGCCACTAAATCAAATGGAAGTTTGGTTTTCACAGAGACGAAATATGAGCAATTTCCTAAGCATACAATGGGGACCAGTCATCTCTAAGGGGCATAGTTGATTTTGTTCAGTACATACAGATTCGATAAACACTGCACTCATCATGGGCTCTGATGAAAAAAGCAAGGAAAGCATCTGAGGTTAAAAGTCAAATCAACGGCTGGTGCTGCGGCTCACTAGGCTAATCCTCTGCCTTGCGGCGCCAGCACACCAGGTTCTAGTCCCGGTCGGGGCGCCCGATTCTGTACCGGTTGCTCCTCTTCCAGTCCAGCTCTCTGCTGTGGCCAGAGAGTGCAGTGGAGGATGGCCCAAATGCTTGGGCTCTGCAACCGCATGGGAGACCAGGAGAAGCACCTGGCTCCTGGCTTCAGATCAGTGCAATGCGCCAGCCGCAGTGTGCCAGCCGCGGCGGCCATTGGAGGGTGAACCAACGGCAAAAGGAAGACCTTTCTCTCTGTCTCTCTCTCTCACTGTCCACTCTGCCTGTCCAAAAAAAAAAAAAAAAAAAAAAAAAAAGGAAATGAAACCAAGATATGGACGCAAAGAAGGTGTCCATTGTCAGATAAATAGATAAAGAAAATCTATGATCAGATAATAAAGTAGAATACTCTTTCAGCACAAACATGAAATCCTGTCATTTGCAGCAAAATATAAGGAACTGGAGGAAATCATGTTGGATAACAAGCTTGACACAGAAAGAGAGCTAGTACACATTTTACCTGTTATGTGGAAACTAAAAACAGTTCAATCTGGTTAAAGAATGGTGATTACCAGAGTCTAGGAGAGGTGAGAGGATAGACAAAGTGAGTAACAGGCATCAAATCAGAGTCAGATTGAGGGATAGATTTCTACTGTTATGCAGCACAGTGGGAACTGTAGTTCACAATAACCTAGTTATATTATGTGAACAAAGAGAAGAAAGACACTCCAAGCATCCATCACAAAGTAATGCCAAAGAAGAAGAAATGTTGATTACATTGTTTTGTTAGTACATATTGTATATATGTATTCAAATATCTCACTATAGAAAACACAATTTATTATTATTTTTTATAAATATTTATAATTTAGTAGATAATTATCTATAGTTAAAATATTAAAGTGTAAAGTGTTTAAATGTCAAAATTACATATATTTTATTTTATTTGAGAAGGAAAGATATATATAGAGAAAGTTCTCATCCACTGATTAATTCTCCAAATTTCCACAATATCTAAGGCTAGGTAAGGTCAAAGCTGGGAGGTGGGAAACCAATCCATGTATCCCATATGGGTAGTAGGGATGTAATTACTTGTTCATTACCT
Organism: Oryctolagus cuniculus; assembly: GCF_051225735.1. Taxonomy (NCBI): domain Eukaryota; kingdom Metazoa; phylum Chordata; class Mammalia; order Lagomorpha; family Leporidae; genus Oryctolagus; species Oryctolagus cuniculus. The sequence goes on along the minus strand of NC_142880.1, from coordinate 70,196,974 downwards.
GTTTTTAACCCCAGCCTTTGTAAACATGGCTGAGCAATCATTTTATATTATTTTACTAGACATGAATTGAAACATGGATATACACATTAAACTACTAACATAATCCAATAGGCTCTGATGTAAACTTTTTAATATCCTCTTCGTTAAGACACTGATGAGTATCTCTAAAAAGACATGTCAAGAAAAATGTGTTCACTGAGTTCTCATTGCTTTGTCTAATTTTTGCTGATTGTCAGTAAGTCCTATACCATCTTTTCTGAGATGAATTCACTTGTTTGGGGCCATTACCTGTACATTAGTCTCCCATTTTGCTAATCGTTTGCCCAGAATTTCCCTCATTTATACCAAGATATTATAAATTGATTTCCACGGAGGTCTGTTCCTACTAATATCTCTATGAGCTCCCTATTGTTTTCTTTAAAATTAGATTTGTACCTTTCTAATCTGCTAATGTGTGTACCACGTCACAAATATGCAGCCTTCTAGGCTGTATATGTGAGAAAATTGATCTGTCTAAATAGATTCCAAGCTGAAAATGTGTCTTTCATTAAAGGAATTATGGAAATAGTGGCATTTATTGGGTAACATTATCAGCTGTCAGTGATTAGGGTTTAATAATTTCCCATCATATTTGAGAATTTCTTGTGTAGGTAATATTAGTTTTGAGACAATAACTGGATAATATTCTTTGCCTAATCAGATACTTCTTTGTTGTAAGTGAGGCATCTTTAGAAGTCTTAAAATTTCTATTAGGTTTGTGACTAACATTGCAATAAATGCTTTTTAAGTGAAGCACCGATTATAATTAGTAGCCAATATATGTTACCTCAGTGAGAAATGGCTCACCAGGACTTAACTGGTAGAAGTAAATGTTCAACACTTGGTTCTCACAAGCCATTTATCTTAAAGATATGCTTAATAAGGCGTCTGGTGTGCCCAGATTACTGAGCCTAGTTTTTGTCAACTCATTCTTTTACTAAATGGTCAACAAAATAAACTTCCCCAATAAGTCAATTGGAACTGTGAGCTAGGTGACCATTTTATTCACTTTAAAATTCTAACACCACGTCCAGCTAATGAACAGCTATATTTCAGTTTTTATGTACTACAGTCATTTATATAGTATTAGCCTTCATTTAAATGTACCTTTTTGGAGGAAAGGCTCCAACACGGGAAGCAGTCCACACAACAGACTCATAGAATGACAATTGCTTTAAGAAGCACTCCAACCTCAAAATCAGTCCTTAAGGTACACCGGTCCAGCTAGAAAGCTGAGGCGGAGCAGCATGTCAGGCATGGAAAGCCAAGACACTCTGAAAAAGATATCCTACATATAGGACCTCTGTGGGAGAGACCTCAGTGGAAAGAAGGGGCCACCAAAGAAGGATGTACTTTCTTCTGAAGGGAGAAAGCTCTCATGGGTTAATTTCAATAATTTACAGTCTTTTCAACTTTAGTAGCCATCAATATGGTGTTGTCAAATTTAACATGTACTGTTTATTTAAGAGATTAGGGTTTGATGACTCTTTGAATATAATATCTTTCAATGAAGGATAAAGTAAATTACAGTGGAAATGTCAGTAATAAACTATTTAAAACTTCAAAGAATAGAAAGATATATTTAAATAGTTTGATCATTTGGATTCGGCAATATATATTTATGTGTTTGCATTTCAAAGCCATTTTGATCTCTCTCTTCATACGGCATTTATTTATTAGATTTAATATGCATTCACACAGAACTTCCTATCTGCCTGGCTAGCTCAGTTGGGAAAGCATGAGACTTAATAGCAAGGTGGTAGGTTTGAGCCCATTTACATAAACAATTAAAGGGAGAAACACCCTGAGACAAATTAATTAAATGATGTTTATTCTTTTATTTACATTTATTTATTTATTTTTTGACAGGCAAAGTTAGACAGTGAGAGAGAGAGAGACAGAGAGAAAGGTCTTGCTTCTGTTGGTTCACCCTCCAAATGGCTGCCACGGCTGGCACACTGCGCCAATCTGAAGCCAGGAGCCAGGCACTTCCTCCTGGTCTCCCATGCGGGTGCAGGGCCCCAGCACTTGGGCCATCCTCCACTGCCCTCCCGGGCCACAGCAGAGAGCGGGACTGGAAAAGGAGCAACTGGGACAGAATCCGGTGCCCTAACCGGCACTAGAATCTGGTGTGCTGGCGCCACAGGAGGAGGATTAACCAAGTGATCTGCATTTATCTTATCCTTCAGCAGTCTTGGGGAAGCTGAGGCCCCAGCAAGGAAACATTTTTGCCCCCCACAGGATCCACCACATCCATTAATGTATTATAAAGAACCCCCTGATCCAACCTGTAAAGGACCCAAACCATTACTAACGTGGGGGTGAGGGTATGCCTCTGTTCTCTCTCCCACAGGACCTGTGTGGATTCCTGCTCATTGTGCTCACCCTGCATGGCATCATGAGTTGGCTTCAAGGCCTTCAGGACCCTATCTCCCAGTTCCACTTCAGGTTCGAGAAGAGAGAGGTGTCAAACCTCCTCAGTTTGTCAGAGCACCAGTTACCTGAGGAGACCTCAAGTCACTAGTCGTTTAGCTGAGCAATTGCTTCAACATGAACACCAAGAAGAAACCCCTAAGACTCTTTACAGTCATAATGACTCAATTAAAAAACCCATTGCTGTTGTTATGTTGTTTTATGTTGCTTTGTCCCATCCCTACTCAAGAACACCACCAGCTAGTTAAAAAATTGTTCTTCTATTGTTGTCTGTTGTGGCTTCATTGATCCAGATATGCTGCTTCCTTCAGTGCACTCCATTGTGATCAATATTTGTAAAGATTGTAATCCCTACTTCAAACAATCATACTACTGACAAACACTTATGCAGAATGTAGAGAACAAAAATTCTGCTGCAGGGCTCTCAGTTGAAAACATTTCTCCTGAGCACAGAGTGTGGCAGCAGAATGTAAAAAGTGAAATTTCTGCCAAAATCATATAGCTAATAAACATAACACAAGAAAAGGGGGAAATGTGGAGAATATTTCTGCCAATGCACTCCGAGTGAAGAGGTTTTCTCCCTAGGACACAGAATGTGACTGCAGGCACTGAATAAGGATAGTTTATGACCTACTATCAAGAAGAGCATTGAGCCCTTGTGGGAACGTCGGCTTGACAAGGACACATAGCTGTTTTCCCGGACATGCTTATTTAATATATCTTGCTAACCATGTTTTAGAGAAACCTTAGAGTTGTATGACCAAGCACATGTGCTGCACAATAAGCTGTTGTAATCCTCATCAATAAAGAAAACAGGCTGGGCTAGCCTGGCAGCACTTTTCCAAAGAAGAGTTCCTGTGTCCTGTCTCTCCTTTCACTTGCCCACTCCAACAATGGAGCTGTGGAAAAGTTGAGTAAAGTATGTGTTACTACTCATTTGCTTTGCTTTTGTTTTACAGGACAAGACAAAAAGAGGTTGGGCTATTTTTTGAATCGTTCAGTAGTAGGGAACAAGTTGGTGCAGGAGAAAAGGAGACTTGGTGGGATGATGTCCTTGAATAGGAAAGGGGAGAGAACATGGGCCCTCCTCAAGCCAGGAGCATGGGCAAGATAAGTTGGTGTCCATGAGGTCAGGGTATTGGACAGATCATATAGCTGTAGTTTTGAATCCTCGATAATTAATAAAGGAGTTATATTATATAATTAACAAAAAACCAGGAACTACATGCTTAAAAAAAAAAAACCTGAGGAATGAGGTGATAAAGTCTAATGCATGATATTCAAAGCTGAATGTATGTGGAGGAAGGGAGATTAGCAAGGAGGAACACGGAAGACACTGAAGTCAGATAGATTTTACTAAAATATGAACTGGTATCCATTTCAAAGAGTTTAATTAAATCCATTTTATTAAAGTATCATTTTAGTCAAATAGTACTGTTTTGCAAGAAAATCAGTATTTTCTGAAGGATCCTTTAGATTTTGACACTTTAACTTCTTAATTCATCCTTTTCATTTTCACAACCATTGCTGTAATAAAAATGTATTACTTTAAATCTCCATTTAATAAGAAACTTACTCCTTCACAAATTCCTTTGATAGAGCCAAATCATTTAATTTAAAGTCCAGCTAATTCCTAACTCGTTAACACCTTCTCATCAACAGATCCCAGTCTCTCCCACAGCAGTAGATATCTGTCCTTTCTGGTGACTTGCTGAGTTTACTTTGTAGTACTTCAAACCCTCTGCAGTCTTTCTTCTTTCCTACCTTTTTTTGCATCCTCATTTAATATTGTGTTCATGATCAATTTTAATATTAAAGCCTTTTTTGCTATTCACTTAATTTTAGTGAGTGATTTAAAGTATTACATAACATTAAATGGCTGCACTTAATCATGCTAGTATTCATATTATTTTGTGTGCATGTGTTTTATAAAATATCACTTGATATATACTTTCGGATCCATAAGGTCTTAAGGAATTCAGTCCAGAGTCTATGTTATTCTCAGTGCCAGTGATTGGTAGATTATGCAGAATATAATATGACTCTTTCTCTTGTCTTTTTAAGCCTATTAAGATTCTGTTGTTACTCTAACCTTCTGCTCATGGCTACTGAATAACTGAATTTGCAATAAGAAAATCCCAAGATTTAAAACCCTTCTTCTGGATTTAAGTGAAAATTTGTTTTTTTCTTCCTTCCTTTTTTTTTTCTAACCTGGACAACAGATATGGTTTAATATTTAAGTGTGGTATCATCATAACTTCCTGATATGTGAGAAGTCATATATTTACCTAATAAAAAATGCAGGTGCAATCTCTAAATAAATCAGAAGCTATTCTAAAAACAGACATTAATGCATGGCAGAGAATAGTCTAGGATAAAATATATCTACTTAAGCAATTCATTTGACTTTTGTTTTGTCCAAGTCTGCATATACCCAGAGTACAAAAAAAGAAATTATTTATGAAACTTAAAATTGAACATGTGTCTAGACAATATTCAATGCAGGTAAATCTGAAATCTCAGTTCTGTTAGCATGTGATAATTGATCAGACAAACTGCTGGCATATTGAATTATCTATCATGACAGTCATAACAATTATCAGCCCATTTTAAAATTTCAAATCAGAGACATTTTTATTTACCTAATGAACCTGAATAATCTTGAAATATTTTATAGGTGATTAATGTGTAAAAATGTATTAAAATTCATTATATTATCTAATTGGAATTTTTAATTAAACCTTTGTTCAAAAGTTATAGTTCCTTCTTCAAATTAAATCAATACAGATCTAATTATTTTGGGGTTTGAATGACATTTTTATTCTTAAAATATCCTCTGGTTCTGCATGTAATTGATATTATTATAATAACTGAGCAAAAGTTAAGCCCAAACAAGTAAAAGAAATTCTCCATGAGATGCAATTAGTATGTCTGGAAAAATTATCAGTCTAAATGTTGACATGTGTGCTCTGATTTCAATGTCCCCTCCGAAATTCATGTTGACATTTAACTGCCACTACGATGATATTAAGAGGTAAAAACCTGAAGACATCAGTAAACCTGAGGAATCTGACATCATAAATGGACATGCTCTTGTTGAGGGTCTGGTTTAGTTACTAAGACAGTGAGTTTGTTATTGTACCAAGTATAGCCCTGTCTCCAATCCTGCTTTGTGGGTGCTTGCTTTTCCTTTTGCCACAGTATAACATAGCATGAAGGCCCTCACAGATTAAAGAACCAGGTTCTTGGACTTCCCAGTCTCCAGAAATCTGAGCAAAATAAAGAAAGGGGACGGGGATTAAAGTTGCAGAGTAGGGAAGGAGCTTGCTGCTCTAGTCTAGGAAAAGATAGCTTAAAACAAGTGGAAAGAGTACAGTCTCAGGGAGGAGTTAGGGAGAAAACAGCAGAAGAAACTCCACGCAAATTGGAGGGGCCATCAAAGAAGGAAGTAGCTTTCTCTGAGGGAAGAGAGAACTTCCACTTTGACTATGACCCTGTCAGAATAAGATCGAAGTCGGCGAACTCAAAAGGCTTCCATAGCCTTGGCAACTCATGACTAGAGCCTAGGCAGATTACTGACGCCATAAACAAGAGTGTCAATTTGTTAAGTCAACAACAGGAGTCACTGTGCACTTACTCCCCATGTAGGATCTCTGTCCTTAATGTGTTGTCCAATGTGAAGTAATGCTATAACTAGTACTGAAACAGTATTTTACACTTTGTGTTTCTGTGTGGGTGCAAACTGATGAAATCTTTACTTAATATATACTAAATCAATCTTCTGTATATAAAGATAATTGAAAATGAATCTTGATGTGAATGGAATGCGAGAGGGAGCGGGAGATGGGAGGGGTGTGAGTGGGAGGGAAATTATGGGAGGGGAAGCCATTGTAATCCATAAACTGTACTTTGGAAATTTATATTCACTAAATAAAAAAAATCTCCCAGTAAACGTACAAATGAAATTCAAAGTAAAACATAGGAATATTTATGGAAGAGTGGCAGGTCAAAGTCTGTCGCTCCCCCTCTTCATGGAGGAACGACACTAAACCCTGCCTAGGCTTCATATCCGAGTCACAGCACCATTATGTTGCTCCCCCTCTTCACGGAGGAACGACACAGGACACTGCGCTGTTCTTTCGTCTGCTCGGCCCTTCCCAGGTTTGCTGCTGGTTCTTCCCGGGTTGGCTACCGTCCCTTCCACCTCTGTGGAAGGGCGGTTCCCCCTGGCCACTTTCCGCACTTCCGCGGGGGAGCGGCACACCGCCGGCCGGCTTTCTCGGGGGCTGCTCAGGTGTTCCCCTTAGATGTTCCCTGGTGCATGTTGTCTCTCTCCTCCTTTATAGTCCTCTTCCACCAATCCCAACTCTGCTACCCACACGCCGAGTACGCTGCTCTCCTCCAATCAGGAGCAGGTCCTGCTGTTTATTGGTTGAACTGGAGGCAGCTATGTAGAAGCTGTTTCCTCCTCTCCCAGCGCCATATTGTGGGAGAGCAGATGCATAGAATAAGTCTTAATTCCAGTAACAGTCTAGTCCGGGTTGCTCCCAGTTGCTCCCCACAAAAGTCTTTACTTCTCAATAGTCACCTTGAATGTAAATGACCTCAACTCTCCAGTTAAAAGACATTGGCTGAATGGATTAAAAAGCAAAACCTATATGCTGCCTACAAGAAATACATCTCAGCAACAAATGTGCACACAGACTGAAAGTGAATTGATGGAAAAATATATTCCATGCTTCCAGAAGTCAAAAAAGAGCTGGTGTAGCCATCTTAATATCAGACAAAATGGACTTCAACACAAAAACTGTTGAAAGAGATGAAGGGCACTATGTAATGTTTAAGAGAACAATTCAACAGAAAGATGTAACTATAATTTTAAATGTATTTGCACCTAATTACAGGGCACCTGACTATTTAAAAATGTTAAGGGATCTAAAGGGAGGAATAGACTCAAACACAATAGTAATGGGGGATTTCAATACCTCACTTTCAGAGATCAACCAGACAGAAAATCAGCAAGAAAACAACAGATTTAATCAACACTTTAGACCAATGATCTAACAGGTATCTACAGAACTTTTCATCGAGCAGTTGCAGAATACACATCTTTCTCAGCAGAACATGGAACCTTCTCTAGGACTGACCACATGCTAGGCCATAAAGCAAGTCTCAGCAAATTCAAAAAAGTCAAAATAATATCATGCATCTTCTTGGACCACAATGCAATGAAGTTAGAAATCAGCAACTCAGGAATCTCTAGAGCATATACAAACACATGGAGACTGAATAACATACTCCTGAAGAAACAGTGGGTCATAGAACAAAACAAAAGAGAAATGAAAAAAATTTATGGAAACAAATGAAGATGACAACACAGCATATCAAAACTTATGGAATACAGCAAAAGCAGTGATAAGAGGAAAGTATATAGCACATCAAGGGCACCAAATAAATGAGCTATCAATGCATCTCAAGAATCTAGGAAAACAACAGCAAACCAAACCCAAAACTAGTAGGAGAAAAAAATCATTAAAATTAGAGAATAAATCAACAAAATTGAAACAAAATAAAAGAAAGAAAGATCAGCAAAACAAAGTGCTGGATTTTGGAAAAAAGACAAAGCTGAGATACCATTAGCTCAACTAACAAAAAAAAAGGAGAGAGAAGACCCAAATTAATAAAATTATAGGCGAAAAAGGAAATATAACAAGAGACAAAATAGCAATAGAAAGAATCATCAGAAAGCACTACAAAAAGCTGTATGTCTACAAACTGGGAAACTTAGAAGGAATGGATAGATTCCTGGACACATGCAACCTACTTAAATTGAGACATGAAGACAAAGAAAACTTAAACAGACCCATAACCAAGACAGAAATTCAAGCAGTAATAAGAACCTCCCAACAAAGAAAAGCCCAGGACTGGATGGCTTCACTGCTGAATTCTACTAGACATTTAAAGAAGAACTAACTCCAATTCTTCTTAAGTTATTCAAAACAATTTAAAGGGTGGAAATCCTCCCAAATTTTTTCTGTGAAGACAGCATCACCCTAATTCCTAAACTTAAAAAGTTGCAACAGAGAAAGAGAGCTACTGACCAAGACACAAAAAACTCAACAAAATTCTAGTCAATCGAATCGAATAATACATCAGAAAGATTATTCACCTGGACCAAGTGGGATTTATTGCTGGTATGCAGGGATGGTTCAACATTTGCAAATCAATGTGATACATCACATTGAAGAACAGCAAATTGAAGACCAAAAATAATATTATTATCTCAATAGATGCAGAGAAAGCATTTGATAAAATACAACATCCTTTCATGATTAAAACTCTAAGCAAATTGGGTATAGAAGGAACATTCCTCAACACAATCAAGGCAATTTATGAAAAACCCATGACCAGTGTCCTATTGAATGGGAAAAAGCCAGTAGCATTCGCACTGCTAACTGGAATTAGACCAAAATGCTTACTTTCACCATTGCTTTTCAATATAGTCCTGAAAGTTTTAGCCAGAGGCAGTAGGCAAGAAAAAGATAATAAAGGGATACAAAGACTCTCTATTTGAAGATGGCATGATTCGGTATATACTGGATACAAAAGATTACACCAAGAGACTATTGGAACTCATAGAAGAGTTTGGTAAAGTAGCAGAATATAAAATCAACACACAAAAATTAACAGCCTTTGTATACACAGACAATGCCATGGCTGAGAAAGAAGTTCTAAGATCAATCCCATTCACAATACCTACAAAAAAATCAAATACCTTTCAATAAATTTAACCAATGATGTCAAAGATCTCTCAGATGAGAATTACAAAACATTAAAGAAATAGAAGAAAATACTAAAAAATGAAAAATCTTCCATGTTCATGGATTGGAAGAATCAATATCATCAAAATGTCCATTCTTCCAAAAGAAATTTAAAGATACAATGCAAAACCAAACAAAATACCAAAGACGTTCTTCTCAGATATAGAAAAAAATATGCTGAAAATCATATGGAAACACAGTAAACCTTGAATAGCTAAAGCAATCTTATACAACAAAAACAAAGCTGGAGGCATCACAATACTAGATTTCAAGATATACTACAAGGCTGTTATAATCAAAACATCCTGGTACTGGTACAAAAACAGATGGATAGACAAATGGAACAGGATAGATATGCCAGAAATCAAACCAACTATCTTCCAAGTATTATTTATCTTTGACAAAGGAGCTAAAACCAATCCCCGGAGCGAGGACAGTCTCTTCAACAAATGGTGCTGGGAAAACTGGATCTCCACATACAGAAGTATAAAGCGGGACTGCTATCTTATACTTTACACAAAAATCCACTGAAAATGGATTAAAGACCTAAATCTACAAACTGATACCACAAAATCATTAGAGAACAACGGAGAAACTCTGCAAGAAATTGGCATAGACAAAGACTTCTTGGAAAAGATCCTAGAGGCACAGGCTATCAAAGCCAATATTAACAAATGGGATTACATCAAATTTCAAAGCTTCTGCACTGCAAAAAAAAAAAAAAAAAAAACACTCAGGAAAGTGAAGAGGCAACTGACAGAATGGGAAAAAATATTTGCAAACCACGCAATTGATAAAGGGTTATTAACCAGAATATGTAACGTGATCAAGGGACTCCACATCAACAAAACAAACAACGCCGTTAAGAAAAGAGCTAAGGACTTAAACAGACATTTTTCAAAAGAGAAAACCCAAATTGCTAAAAGATATATGAAAAAATGTTCAAGTCACTAGCCATCAGGGAAATGCAAATCAAAATTACAATGAGGTCTCACTTCACCCCAGTTAGAATGGCTTTCACATAGAAAACAACAAACAACAAATGCTGGCAAGGATGTGGGGAAAAAAGATACTCTAATCCACTGTTGGTGGGAATGTAAACTGGCAAAACCACTATGGAATACAGTTTGGAGATACCTCTGAAATTTGATTATAGACCTACCATATGACCCAGCCATCCCACTACTGGGAATTTACCCAAGGGAAATGAAATCAGCAAATAAAAGGGTAATCTGCACCCCCATGTTTACTGCAGCTCAATTCACAATAGCTAAGATATGGAATCAACCTAAATGCCCTTCAACTGAAGACTGGTAAAGAAATTATGGGATATGTACTATATGGAATACTACACAGCAGTAAAAAACAAAATACAGTAATTTGCACAAAATGCCTCTTCTTAATTAAATTAGCAGTATTATTTTGCAATTAATTCTTAAAGATTTATTTATTTATTTTAAAGGCAGAGTTACAGCAAGAGAGGAGGAAAGAAAGATGGGGGTGAAGCAGGGAGCGGGGAAGAAATATCTTCTATTTGCTGTTTCACTCCCCAAATGGCCACAACAGCCTGGTCTGGGCCAGGCTGAAACCAGGAGCCAGGAGCTACAGCTGGGCCTGTCACATGGCAGGGGCTCAAGTATTTGGGCCATCTTCCACCACATTACCAGATGCATTAACAAGGAGTTAGAAGTGGAGCAACTGTGACTTCAGTCTGTGCAAATATGGGCTGCTGGTGTTGCAGGTTGTGGCTTAACCCATTTTGCCACAACACCTATCCCTGCAATTTAATTTTAATCCCAGTTTAATTATATGTACATGGACATCCCTTATGTTTAGTGTGTAGGTATCTGCTTCATTCTATGTGATACCCACATACAGATCCATAATATCAATTTGTCATTGTCTGTTGATGGACATTCAGATTTCAGATTTTTCCCAAATTGTTGCAATAATAAGCAAAGTTGTGTCAAACACTGTTATGTATTTTTGTCATTACAGTATAGGCACTTTTTATGTTACTATAAGTAACTTGCAAATAAAAATATTGAAACAAGATATATGTATGTTTTACATTTTAATGGCTAACATGTCATCTTTCAAAAAACATGGAAGGGATTCACACTGTTCTTCTCTGTCCACATAAGTAGCCAGCTCAGAGTCTCATGTGCTATTTTTGGGATGTAGAGATGGTGAAAGCTTCATCTGAAGGGTGACATGATTCGGAGGGTAAAATTAGAACACAGACCCTAATTTGTATTTGTATTTAATTTGAATTTATATTAATATATATATATATATGCACACACAACTGGGTTCTCAGTAAACAAAGCAACAGTTATAGGAAACCTTGTTGAATTTAGAATTCAACTAAAAACATTAGCAAAGATTTTAGAGGGGGAAAATTAGGGTTAAATACACAATGAAAATATTAGGGAAATTAAAAAAATAACTCAACAGTTTCTGATCCTGTTTTTAAAGGTGCATCCTGGTAAATCTGTTACACTTCGTCAGAGGCAATGTTCTTCAGGCAAATTAATAAATGACCCCACTAGAACAGAGTTACAAATTTGCCTACAAATGCTTTTAAGAATTACACCCAGCTCATTAAAATAATCATAGCCAATTTAATAAGCATTGAAGGGTTCTTGGTTGCTTTACAATTATTATTTTTCTCTGCCCTTGTGGAGACATCCTTTTCTTCTTCCTGTTTTTTTTTTTTTTTTTTTTTTTGGATAGAGTTGCTTCTATTCTAAAGGCATATTGCATAACTGATTTCATAATACTGTTCTGTACCCTCTGTGGTCCTAGTTACATAGTTAATAAGGGTTCTATTTAAGAGGGTCTAATGAAACACATTCCTAAGCCCCCAGAAGGTTTATTGTCCAGCAGTCTGCATAATAACAGCAATACATGCTGAAAATGAGCCTAATGAATCCAGTAGAGAAACACGGTCATTTAAACTATGTTAGCCAATTTTTATCATCTTGGAAAATTTGACATGAATTATTCAATTTATTTTTATCTTAACAAGGTCCCTGTCATTATTTTTGACCTAAAGGT